>NC_143479.1:26092655-26262614 GCF_027475165.1 Benincasa hispida | reverse complement strand
AATCATCTAGATTAGTTAGAATATGCTTCTTGAATAAAATCCCTATTCAATTTAACAATCGAAACTCATGCTTCTTGGAGATTAACTCCTAAAAATTATGTATTAATGATTAATCTTAAGCAAGAAATCAAGAGCGCATAACTATTTATCAGATAATCCCATGCTCAAAAGATTTGAGAATTGTCATAAAATGAAATCGAATAAAAACCAACAAATTCCACAGAAAAATCTCAAGAACTTACATGAAATAGAAGAACTCAAAAACCTAAGCTAAGTACTTAACTTGAGCCTCTAATTATCCTCTCAATCAGGATATTGAAGCTTAAGGATGACAAAAATGGAAGGAAACTAACGTTTACAGTTAAGAGGAGAAGAATATAACTGGAGAAAATGGAAATGACATGATTAAATGACAAATCGAGCAACACATCACTTTAGAACAGATGCATAGCAATGTAATGCTCGGTTAGAATTTAAAATTGATTATTTGTTTATTTGTTTAAAATTGATTAATTATGAATTTTGTAAATTCAAATTTTATCATTATTTAAATTAAATTAATTATATCTAAATTTAATTTAAATTAAATAAACAAATTCAAAGAATTTAAATTAAAGTTGTTTACTTTAAAATAAATAAATAAATGAAAATAGGAGTGGGATTATCCCACAAATCCCACTTTCATTCCACCAAATCCACCAAACTAGTGCAAAATTCGAAGAAGTAATATAACATACAATAGAAGAATTCAGAATCAATAAACACTCTAATTACACTTGATTTGTGTTTTAAGCATACTACACAAGTGAAGTTCATAAGAGGGTTTGTACTATACATTACCTTTGAAGAACTCTCCATGAATTCAGCTGGATATCCACGAATTTGAGCTTGAATCTTCAAGTAGACCACTACCAAGATCTTCTCTACTAAACTCAGGAAGGAATGTGTGGTGGAAACACTTAAATTGAGCTGAATTTTGGATGATCTTTAGGTGGGTTTTGAGGGTTTTTAAACGAGCAGCAAATCAGTTTGTAAAACTCAGATATCTCCTCCAAAACTCATCATGAAAGTTCAATATATAGACCAATTTCATGCATGAAGGATGCCTGCATGTAGGACAACTCCTACTTGGGTTTTTAATTGAAGAGGCAAGTGGAATTGGATGATAAATTACCCAAATGAATTTAGTGGATTTTTCAAAAATTGGAAAAATCCACTAACTCAATTAATATATTTTTGTAAAATTTGATTTTCTTATTTAAATAAAACAATTCTATTTAAATAATTTAGTTTTATAAAATTAATTTAAATAAAGAAAAATTATTTCAAATGGTAAAATTATTGAAAATATTTACAAGATATAGCAGATTTTTTAAATTATCAATGATAGACGTTGATAGACAGTGATAGACTTCTATCAGCGTCTATCAGCATCTATCATTGATAGTTCGAAAATTTTGCCATATTTTGTAAATATTTTATTTTATTTTTCTATATTTAAAAATAGCCCTTAAATAAAACTAAATTTAATTTTTAATTAAACATTTAAATTAAATTAAATTATTATTAATTTAATATCTTAATATTAACTTAATAAAACACCAATTCCACCAATATGATTCGATTTCATATTATTAATATTTAAATCATAATTTAAATATTAATTGATTCTCTAATTTCGTTTAATTTTCGATAAAATTAAATGTTTTAATTATATCGTATACAATTAATTGAAACCCTAAATTGAATTTGAACGTTTCAAATTCGTAACCCTAATTTTATCCATTAATACTCAATTTATTAATTCAGTTTATGAGCTAGAGGGACCTAATGGACCTACAGATCATGAGCTCCAACGATTTGTAGTTAATTGGTTAAACTCTTTAAAATCGAATTAATCACTATTCGTTAACTATCAAGGAATACTACTATAGCTCTATAGTTGCACTCTCCTCACTGTAGATATATTTTTGTCCATTTTAACCATAATTTGTAAGTCGATCATTCACAGGTCGTTCGTATTTACAACTGACTCAAAATTACCATTTTACCCCTATAAATACATCTTGCACCTTAAGCTCCCATCGACTCTTTATTGAACAACTGATTCACAATACCACTTATGAATCATGTCCCTCTCTACCAAGAGAGGGTGAGGCCTCATCGTTCAAGACCAGGAATCAACACTTAAGAGAACAACCTATCTGCTAACCCTAAGACGGGTAGGAGTGAATTCTATCTTGCAAGCTATGTCCCCAGCTATCCATCCAGTCTTATCCCCAAAATGGAAGGCTTATCGAGCAGTGCTATTGGACTACTCTCACCTATGCAAATCAAAGGA
Organism: Benincasa hispida; assembly: GCF_027475165.1. NCBI lineage: Eukaryota > Viridiplantae > Streptophyta > Magnoliopsida > Cucurbitales > Cucurbitaceae > Benincasa > Benincasa hispida. Next base: position 26,260,273 of record NC_143479.1, on the reverse strand, counting down.
TAATCCCGAATAAATAGGAATTCATAGTTAGCTCAAGATTAAGATTGAGTTATCCTAGGTTATTTTAGTATGAAATAGCCAGTTTAAATAGTAAATGGTCGTTATAAAGAAAAGTAACTATTTTGAGGTATAGTCTTATGCAAACTCATTGCATAGGATGCCCTTATTTTGAGGTACAGTCTTATGCAAACTCATTGCATAGGATGTCCCTACTCACATATCTTTACATGGACGATCTATGGATCACATCATTTTTATCAGCATACAAAATGGGTTACATCCAATAGTGTTACTAGGATGAGATACCCAATTTCATTCATATACTTATAGACCATTTAGGCTATATACTATAACTTGATCCTATTTATGTCACTTCATAAAGTTAAAGTATTCATACTATAGCCATAGATTTGTTTATCGAATTTTCATAATAGAATGCAATATCAATAACTTTATTGAATAGAATACTCAATAATATTTTATTGATAAATAGAATGTTTAACATGAATTACGACCTGTGAGTTTTAGGACATCCTCAACAATCTCCCACTTGGACTAAAACTCCAGTGAGAATAAACATATAAATATATACAATGTTATAATGTTGAGAAACATAAAGGGAAAATATAAGAAACTAGGACATCTAAAATACCATAGATATTCTCCCATTTGCCCTAGGTTATGTTTCTCATAGTCCTAGTCCAACTAGGTGGCCCTCGAACACTTTAGCCGAGAGGGCCTTTGTAAATGGATCAACAAGGTTGCCTTCTGAGGCTATCTTCATGATAATCACGTCTCTGTTGGGATTGGTGTCCTAATTCTCCCGGAGTCTCATTGTTTGTAAAGATACATATTGTTTGATGAATAAAATAATTGTTATTTCATTCTGGCATTTACTCATATCCAATAAACAAAACTCCTTGGTTATCTTATGTGAACTTAAGTATGTATATGTGATATACAAGTAGATCATGCCTTAATTGATAACCTAAATAGGTTTGTAGTATAAGAATTAAGGTGGGATACCTGATCCTGGTGACATTACGGATGCGACCCGCTTTGTAGAGGTTTGCAAGTATTGTAAACTACTACAGATGGTAGATCCTGACCATTCATGTGGAGACGTGCGAGCGGGGGTGTCCTATACAAAGAGTTTGTATAAGACCCGAACCACGAGATAACTAGACTCTGTATATAATGCCGTTGATACTAGAGACTTACATCTCACTTAAATGATCATAAGTGACATGACCTCAATCCTGAGTGTTTTGGAAACTCCTATCTTTGAGGGCAGTCCTTTGTTTAGTATGGGTGAGAGTGGCCAGATTGCCAACTTAACATGCCTACCTTTTTGGGGACTTGTCTGATTTGGGAGCTGGGAACTCAATCCACAAGATGGAATTCACTCCTTTTCCGAAGCAAGGATAAGTAGAGAGATTGCTCCCTTAAGGGCTGATTTCGGGGCTTAAACATAATGGCCATAGCTTCTCTTTGGAAGAGAGAACTCAGTCATAGTAGGACTATGACTTATGTTCATTAGAGAGGTCAGTGATACTTAAAGAGTTAGATGTTACTATAGGGGCATAACGGTTATTGGCCCAGTTGTACTTATGAGTGATCTGTGAAGGGTTTTCGCACTACTGATTGGTTAAGATGGAAACATAATATATCTGTGGTAAGGAGAGTTCAACTGTTGGTCTTTAATGGAGTGCCTGGCAGTTAACGGATGATGGATCCTGTGACTATAAAGTTTATTCAGCTATTCACGTACCGTTGGAGCTTCGAGCTACAGGTCCATAAAGTCCCATTGGTAGCTCATTGGATTCAGTTGAGGATTAGTTCTTGGTGTTGATTTGAAATGTTCAAATTGACAAGAGGTAATTCGATTATATATGATATGATCGGTTTGATGTATGAGATACATCTAGTGGAGGATTAATGTAAATGAGATTTACATTAAGTGCCATGGAATAGAAAAAGAACTATGGTTTATATGTTTCATGTGATGAAATATTAAAACTATAGGTTATAAATATAGTATGATAAGTTGGTTATCATTTATATTTATAATAATATTAATTATTGGATAATTAATTCTTTTTCTCAAATAACCAATTGAGTGGGAGGTTATTGGTGGTTCATGGTAATTGTGAGATAAAAGAAAAATTGTTTTCCTAATTTTAGTAAATTTTTGAAAATGTTGAAAAAATTGTTTTTTTTGAGAATTTTCTCTCTAAAAAAGAATCTCACGGAAGCTGTCAAGTAAATCGAATTTACTAAGTGACAGCTTGACCAAGGTAAACGGTCATGTAGCGTTTGTAAACGACATACACATAATTAAGCGATGAGCTAAACGATCGCTTAGCTTTTGCTAGACGATCGCTTAGCTTTTGCTAGACGGCCGCTTAGCTTTGGCTAAACGATTGGGCATCGACCTATACGATAGGTTTCAGCCATCTCCCACTTGCTCAATCGTTTACACAATTGGTGTTTCCTCATTCGTCTTCCTCAAACGAAGTCCACACAGAGCCCACCCTCTGGATTGTCACACCGAGAATACCAAGGTAGTCTTCTTGGTGGTGTCTTACTGAACTCGACACTGTCGAGGTTCTGTGGAGGTCGTTCGTATTGTTGGGGTGTTCGTGATCGAGGCGATCATTGAGGAAGAGTGCGCGGTGTTCGTGCTGTTTAGCGATCGTGTTGTTTGAGCATTCGAGGTTGTTTTGTTTGAGCATTCGTGATCAAAGAGCGTGTATATGATTCTACAAATGTTCATAGCATTTCTCCTTGTTCATTTGTAGTTTTCATGCTATAATTTCTTCAATGAATGCATAACCATTTGTTTCTGTGTACGACTGTAATTTGTTATGTTTATACACGATTGTAATTTGGAATGATCTATTTTGCTGCTCATGAAAATCTCGTGTTCAATTTCCTTCAATTGGTATCAGAGTCAGGTTGTTCTAATATTCCAAATTACAAGTCTGTATTGAACTCATTTTACATTCGTGGTGGGTTTTTGCATTTGTGGTTAATTGTTAATTGCATTTGTGGATGGCGTTGATGAATGTTTTGGGTTTAATTGCGTTTTGTAAAAGCTTTCTGTCATTACAAAGTGTTAATTTGTAAGGGCCCTTGGGCGTAATTAACTTGCAATCGAGTCTGTAATTCAAAGATTGAGTTAGTCGAGTCATTCGTGATGAAGTTTTAAAGCATGGAGATGCGGTTCTCAACGAAGAAGAAGACCAAACATTGGTCGTATCGTGTAGCTGAAGGTAAACGCTCGTTGGGATTTAACTAAGTGATTGTTTAGATTTTTCTAAACGATCGTTTAGCTAATGCTAAGTGATGGGGTAAATCGTTTACTCTATCGCGTAGCATTGGTTTCATGATCGCATAGGCGCTGGAGGTAGACGATCGTAGTGGGAGCATGTGATGCTCATCGTTTAGTAAAAGGTGTGTGCTAGACGATCGTGTAGTTAGCAAGCCTCATTACTTAGTTACTGCCTACACGATCGCGCGTATACAATACGGAGGCGCTAGCTAAGCGATCGCTTAGGCTATGGTGCTTTGCGGCATCATAATCATTTAGACGATTGCGAAAGGTAGGTGTTGTGCGGAGCGCGCTAAGCGATCATGTACCTCAGGCTTCATCGCCTAGTAAAAGGTACACAATCGTGTAGTATTTGTTAAACGATCGTTTAGCTCTAGGAGCGTTGGTAAGCGATAGAGCAAAGAGTTTATTTTATCATGTAGACGATCGCGGGGAGTTTAGTACACGATGGTTGGAGACGTGATGCTTCGCCCGAGCGGTTCAAGACCCGGTTCGCCTATTTGAATCGGAGACTTCTTGTCTTTGTAATGGTTAGCTTTAATTTTGTGTTTTTAAGGCAATTTTACCCGGTTCATCAACATTTGGTTTATTATACATGTGATGTATGGTGCTTATATACCAAAGTGTTTGACATATAGTTTAAAACCCACCTTAGGTTGTGCAATTATTCACGCATCATGTGTTATAAATGTTATAATCGAGCATGAAGAAATTACTTGAAAGCATGCGCATGCATCTTGAAATATAAGAGTTATATTTTGCATGCAGTGAGCATTATCATGCATCATCCTTCTATTATAAGTGTTATAGTCTAAGGGTGAATGGAAGCATATTTTGTTTGTTTCATTGCTGTTTTGTATAAGTGTTATATAAAAGAAGTAGCAATGAATGGACAATGCATTAAGCATGACACTTAGTCTGTTTATAAGTGTTATGAATGCCTTGCATGCGTTAGCTTAGCATTGTGGTTATGGTCTCCGTTTATAAGTTTTATAAAGGAAATTAGACATAAAATCAATAATTAAGAGTTGCATGCGGACTTAAGGTGAACTCAAGTTTTTAAAAAGAGTTTAAAAATTGAATTGAGATAGACCTAAGTTCAAGTGGTCCTAAAGAGTTTAGTAACACAGGTTATCTTTTAAAATCGGTTTAATAGGATTAAATTGGTTGGAATAAAAGATTAATTTTTTTGTAAAATCTATCTATAAGGGACCTTTTGTCTAAGGCGGGTTCTGGCTAGGCTGAGGTTCTTAAGTTGACGAAAATGTAACACCCCTAACTGGGAACCTACCTGGGAGGGTGAATTAGATAGATTTTCAACAAGCATGCGACGATTTGGTCAAAGACTTCGTTAAAGAGTTTAATGGATGATGATCAAAAGTTGTTTAACTATCCAAGGTAAAAATTACTCTTGGGCAAACCTAAAAATCACTTAGTTAAAATCTTTAGCCGTGTTTTTTCTAAGTAAGCTAAACCCTAGGTTATAAAATACTCAGTAGCAGGAAGAAATGTATCTGATATGTCTATGATTCCACTCACGTTTCTCCCTATATATTCATACCGTGAGATTCATGCTTGGCCTCGTGGTGCCCTGGGAGAATCCCCCTTCGGATGGTGTTTGCATGAGTCAACATCAAGGTGGACGGAGAGAGTGTTTATAGTAAGTGGGTGAAGGGTGTGTGTCAACACATCCTATGGTCTCTGTCATTGGTTCACAACGTGAGATCATTTTGTACTCCCTCGTATCGCCTTTGAGCGTCCCCCTTCAGATGGGTTTTATGCAATTGGTCAAGATCAATGTGAACTCCAAAAATGGATAGGGTCGCTTTAGGTTTTTCCCCAATCGGATTTTTCCCTTCGGATTGGATTTTTGGGGCGGATCTCTAGGGCCTAAAATGGCAGGTCACACTTACGGGAGATTGTTAAGTAAGTTAATGATCTCTTAGTCAAATCAATGATGGCTAGTCATTATAAGAGCAAGAGTTTTTCTGGTATTAATGACTAATTGAGAACTTTTCAATTCAGAGGAGGGATAATTGACCTTCCTTCGGCGGCTTTTGTCCTAAAACTTTGAAGCGTTATTGCGAATTTAGATGTCACACGGGGTTCATATTAGTTTTACTAAAATCTTATTGGGTGTTGTTTTGTTTTACAATGGGTATTTGCTTAAAATCGAACGTAGATTAATGTGTTTTTCTTTTCAGCAACTCGTTAGTATTTCTGTTTAGTTCTTTTAATATGACCGACTACTTACAGTGGAAATAATCGTGTAAAACGTATTTCGTGGCAAACGACCTCGATCTCACTACACTCTAGAAGAGGAGACAAGACAGTAAATCTGATTTATTGGTCTTGAAAACGTGTTTGGTAGAGAATGATGATTCTGCCTGGATCCTTAATTTATGTTCTACCAATCATGTCAGTTCCTCTTATCAAGGATTTAATTCCTGGAAAGCATTACCACAGGGAGAGTTGACTCTACGAGTCGATACTGGCGAGGTTGTTTCAGTTGTTGCTGTAGGTAGGCTGAAGTTATTTGTTGACAAGAAACGTTATCTATTACTGAATAATGTTTTTGTAGTTCCTCATATTAAGATGAACTTAATCTCGGTTTCTTATCTCATTGAACAAGGCTATACCGTCTCTTTTTCTGAGAATAAAGTGATTATTTTCAAGAATAGCATGGAGATTGGTTATGGTTCAATGGAAAATAACTTATATGTACTAAGACCGTTAGTCATAAAAGCCTTGTTTAACACTGAAATGTTCAGTACGACAACAATAGCTAAAAGACCAAAGGCTTCTCCTAAAGAAAATGTCCATCTTTGGCATCTGATTTTAGGTCACATCAACCTAAATAAGATTGAGAAGTTGGTAAAAAGTGGACTTCTAAAGAGTTTAGAAGAAAACTCCTTACCGGTATGTGAATCATGCCTCGAAGGCAAGATGACCAAACGACCTTTTACTGGAAAAGGTTACAGACCCAAGGAAGCCTTAGAGCTTGTACATCCAGACCTCTGTGGTCCGATGAATGTTAGAGCTCGGGGTGGGTATGAATATTTCATCTCTTTCACAGATGATTATTCAAGGTTCGGGTATCTCTACCTAATGCAATGTAAGTCTGAAGCCCTTGACAAGTTCAAGAGTATAAGGCTGAAGTTGAAAACTTGTTAGGTAAAAAGATAAAAACATTATGATCTGATCGTGGTGGAGAGTATATGAACCTCCAATTCCATAACTATATGATAGACCATGGGATTGCATCCCAACTTTTGGCCCTTGGTAGACCTCAACAAAATGGTGTATCAAAAAGGAGAAACAGAACCTTGTTGAACATGGTTCAGTCTATGATGAGCTATGCTCATCTTCCAGACTCGTTTTGAGGTTTTGTAGTGGAGACTGTATGTTATATCCTGAACAACGTTCCCTCAAAAAGTATTTTTGAAACACCTTTTGAGTTATGGAGAGGCTGCAAAGGTCGTTTACGCCACTTTAGGATTTGGGGCTGTCCGACACATATGCTAGTGACTAACCCAAAGAAGTTGGAACCGCGTTCGAAGGTTTCCCTCTTTGTAGGTACCTTAAGGAAACGAGAGGTGGATACTTCTATAATTCGAGTGAGAACAAAGTATTTATTTCTACAAATGCTATCTTCTTGGAAGAAGACCATATGAGGGATCATAAACCACAGAGTAAGCTCGTTTTGCGTGAGATTTCTAGTGAGAATGAGACTAATGAGGGTTCAACAAGAGTTTTTGAACAGGCCGATAGATCAACAAGAGTTGTTGAGGTCGGAACATCTAGTCAACCAGCTCAAGAGTTGAGATTGCCTCGATGTAGTCAGAGGGTTATGAACCCACCGGATCGCTACACGAGTTTGACTGAAGCCCAAAACATCATTACAAATGATAGGTTAGAGGATCCGTCGTCTTTTAAGAAAGCAATGGAGGATGTTGACAAAGATGAATGGGTTAAAGCCATGAACCAGGAAATGGAGTCTATGTACTTGAATAACGTCTGGGAGCTTGTTGATTCACCTAATGGGGTAAGACCTATTGGGTGTAAGTGGATGTATAAATGAAAGAGAGGTGTAGATGGAAAGGTGAAAACCTTTAAAGTTAGACTCGTGGCAAAGGTTTATACCTAGGTTGACAGAGTTGACTATGAGGAAACTTTCTCACTTGTTGTCATGCTCAAGTCTATCCGGATTCTCTTGTCCATGGCCACATTTTATGATTATGAAATATGGAAAATGGATATCAAGACTGCCTTTCTTAATGGTAATCTTGAGGAGACCATCTATATGACACAACCAGAGGGGTTCACAGTTCCAGATCAAGAGCAAAGAGTTTGCAAGCTTAATAGGTCTATTTAGGGTTGAAACAAGTATCTAGATCTTGGAACATCATATTTGACACTGTTGACAAGTCATTTGGCTTTGATCAGAACATTGATAAGCCTTGTGTTTACAAGAAGATCATCAACAACTTAGTAGCTTTCCTGGAATTGTATGTGGATGATATCCTACTCATTGGGAATGATGTAGGGTATCTGATTGATATTAAGAAATGGCTAGCTGCCCAGTTCCAAATGAAAGATTTGAGTGAGGCATAGTAGATCATTCGGGATCATAAAAAAAAATGGTTAGCCTTGTCTCAAGCATCGTACATTGATCAAATGTTGATTAGGTACAGGATGCATGGTTCCAAAAGGGGTTTGTTACCCTTCAGTCATGGAATTGTTTTGTCTAAGGATCAATGTCCTTAGATACCTCAAGAGGTTGAGGAGATGAGACGGATTCCCTATGCTTCTGTTGTAGGAAGCTTGATGTATGCAATGTTGTATACCAGACCTGACATTTGCTATGCAGTAGGGATTGTCAGTCAGTATTAGTCCAATCCAGGATTTGATCACTGGATGACGGACAAGACGATCCTCAATTATCTTCGAAGAACGTGGGACTACATGTTCGTGTATGGAGATAAGAATTTGATCCTTACAGGATACACAGACTCTGATATTCAGACTGATCGAAATTCTCACAAATCGACATCGGGGTCAGTGTTTATCTGAATGGAGGGGCTGTAGTATGGTGAAGCATCAAGTAAGGATGCATGCAGACTCCACTATGGAAGCCGAATACGTAGTGGCTTGTGAAGCAACTAAGGAGGCTGTTTGGTTAAGGAAATTCCTTTCAAATTTGGAAGTTGTTCCAAATATGGATTTGTCTATCACTCTTTATTGTGATATCAGTGGGGTTGTGGAAAATTCGAAGGAACCTCTGAGTCATCATCAGGGTAAGCACATAGAATGGAAATATCACCTGATTAGGGAGATTGTGCATCGCGGTAATGTGATAGTCACGAAGATCGCATCGGAGCATAACGTTGCTGATCCCTTTACAATGGCCCACACGGCTAAACTGTTCGAGGGTTACTTGGAGAGTCTGGGTCTACGAGACATGCGGCATCTTGTTTAGCGCAAGTGAGAGATGATACTAGGGTATGCCCTAGTTTATTGTATATTGTATTGTACATTAGTCTCCCGAGTCATTAGGACAAATGGAAGATTATTGGGATTGGTATTCTAATTCTCCCGGAGTCTCGTTGTTTGTAAAGATACACATTGTTTGATGAATAAAATAATTGTTATTTCATTCTGGCATTTACTCAAATCAAATAAACAAAGCTTCTTGGTTATCTTATGTGAACTTAAGCATGTATATGTGATATACAAGTGGATCATGCCTTAAGTGATAACCTAAATAAGTATGTAGTATAAGGATTAAGATGGGATACCTGATCCTGGTCATACTATGGATATGACTCACTTTGTAGAGGTTTGAAAGTGTTGTAAACTACTACAGATGGTAGATCCTGACCATTCATGTGGAGATGTGCAAGCGGGGGTGTCCTATACAAAGAGTTTGTATAAGTCTCGAACCACGAGATAACTAGACTTTGTATATAACGGCGTTGATACTAGAGACTTACATCTCACTTAAATGACCATAGGTGACATGACCTCAATCCTGAGTGTTTTGGGAACTCCTGTCTTTGAGGGCGGTCCTTTGATTAGTATGGGTGAGAGTGGCCAGATTGCCAACTTAGCATGCCTATCTTTTTGGGGACTTGTCTGATTTAGGAGCTGGGAACTGAATCCACAAGATGGAATTCACTCATTTTCCGAAGCAGGGATAAATAAAGAGATTGCTCCCTTAAGGGCTGATTTTGGGGCTTGAACATAGTGGCCATAGCTTCTCTTTGGAAGAGAGAACTCAGTCATAGTAGGACTATGACTTATGTTCATTAGAGGGATCAGTGGTACTTAAAGAGTTAGATGTTACTATAGGAGCATAATGGTTATTGGCCCAGTTGTACTTATGAGCGATCTGTGAAGGGTTTTCGCACTGCTGATTGGTTAAGATGGACACATAATATATCTGTGGTAAGGAGAGTTCAACTGTTGGTCTTTAATGGAGTGCCTGGCAGTTAACGGATGGTGGATCCTGTGACTAAAGAGTTTATTCAGCTATTCACGTACCGTTGGAGCTTCGAGCTACAAGTCCATAAAGTCTCATTGGTAGCTCAATGGATTCAGTTGAGGATTAGTTCTTGGTGTTGATTTGAAATGTACAAATTGACAAGAGGTAATTCGATTATATATGATATGATCGGTTTGATGTGTGAGATACATCTAATGGAGGATTAATGTAAATGAGATTTACATTAAGTGCCATGGAATATAAAAAGAATTATAGTTTATATGTTTCATGAGATGAAATATTAAAACTATAGGTTATAAATATAGTATAATAAGTTGGTTATCATTTATATTTATAATAATATTAATTATTGGATAATTAATTCTTTTTCTCTAATAACCAATTGAGTAAGAGTTTATTGGCAATTCATGGTAACCGTGAGATAAAATGAAAATTGTTTTCCTAATTTTAGTAAGTTTTTGAAAATGTTGAAAAAATTATTTTTTGAGATTTTTCTCTCGAAAATAGAATCTCACGGAAGCCGTCAAGTAAATCGGATTTACTAAGTGACAGCTTGACCAAGGTAAACGATCGTGTAGTGTTTTGTAAGCGACAGACACACGGAACTAAGCGATGAGCTAAACGATCATTTAGCTTTTGCTAGACGACCGCTTAGCTTTGGCTAAACGATTGGGCATTGACCTATACAATAAGTTTCAGCCATCATCCACTTGTTTAATCGTTTACACAATTGGTGTTTCCTCCTTTGTTTGCCTCAAACCAAGTCCACACAGAGCCCACCCTCTGGATTCTTGGTGGTGTCTTACTCAACTCGACACCGTCGAGATTCTATGGAGGCCGTTTGTGCTGTTGGGGTATTCGTGACCGAGGCGATCGCTGAGGACGAATGTGCGGTGTTCGTGTTGTGTAGCGATCATGTTGTTCGAGCGTTCAAGGTTGCTGTGTTTGAGCATTTGTGATCAAGGAGCGTGTAGACGAGTCTCCAAATGTTTGTAGCATTTCTCCTTGTTCATTTGTAGTTTTCATGCGGTTAGTTTTGTAATGAATGCATAACCATTTGTTTCTGTGTATGACTGTAATTTGTTATGTTCATACATGATTGTAATTTGGAATGATCTATTCCACTGCTCATGGAAATCCTCGTGTTCGATTTCCTTCAGTCTCCTCGGTGTACTATCTCCCTGATGAGATGGTACTTTCTCTCAATATGTTTTTCACGTTTGTGACTCCTTGTTTCTTTGGAGTTGGAAACTGCACCACTATTGCCACAATAAAAAGTGATAGGCAGGTGCATATCTAGAACTATTTCGAAATTTTCCAAGAATTTTCGTAGCCATACTGCTTCTTTAGCGGCTTCACATGCCACTACGTATTCTGCTTCCATCGTGGAGTTAGCTATACGACTCTATTTAATGCTTCTCTAAACTATAGCTCCTCCATTGAGAGTGAAAACTAATCCTGAAGTAGATTTCGTAGAATCTATGTTAGTCTGAAAATCAGAATTAGTGTATCCAGTAAGGATTAAATCCTTAGGTCCATACACAAGCACATAGTCCTTCGTTCTCCTTAGATACTTGAGGATGTTTTTTATAGTGGTCCAATGACTATCTCTTGGATTGGATTGGAACCTACTGACGATTCCAAGTACAAAGCATATGTTAGGATGTGTACATAACATTGCATACATTAAACTTCTAACTGCAGATGCATATGGAATTCTTTTCATCTCCTCAATTTCTTTACGTGTCTTAGGACACTGTTTCTTTGACAAATGAATTTCATGTTTAAAAGGTAACATACATTTTTTGGAATTTTGCATATTATACCTCGACATCTTGTCAATATAAGATGTTTGAGATAGTGCTAGGGTTCTATTCTTTCGATTTTGAAAAATTTGTATCCCTAGAACATATTAAGCATCACCCAAATATTTCATCTAGAACTGTGATGCTAACCATCTTTTTACATCAGGATGGACGCTTGTCTCATTCCTAATGAGCAAGATATCATCAACATAAAGCACTAAGAATGCTACAGTTTTGTTGACTATTTTCTTGTATACACAAGGTTCGTCATTATTCTGTTCAAAGCCATAAGATTTGATCACAGTGTCAAATCTTATATTTCAGGATTTAAAAGCTTGTTTCAATCCATAAATGGATAGTTTAAGCTTACAGACTTTCTGTTCCTATCCCTATTCAATGAACCCTCTGGTTGCAACATAAAAATACTTTCATCAACATGGCCATTCAGAAAAGTTGTCTTGACATTCATTTGCCATATTTCATAGTCATAATATTGGCAATGGATAGAAGCATTCTTATAGATTTTATCATGGCAACAGGAGAAAAAGTTTCTTCATAATCAACCCCTTTCTCTTTGGGTAAAACCTTTTGCCACGAGTCTAGCTTTGTAGGTTTTCACCTTGCCAATTTGGTCTCGTTTTCTTTTGTAGATCCATTTACAACCTATAGGTTTAACCCCATATGGTTGTGTTGGGGTTGATGCCCTAAAGTTTCGTGTCCTGTAGTTTGTAAACAGTATATACGAACATCTGTATTGTTAATATATGATATTTACTTCACATCTTATTTTTTGCTTGGTTATTTGTTTTATTTGCTTTACCACAAACCAATAAACATAAAATCCCTTATTATATGTATGTGACTCAAGCATGTATGTGGTGAAATACAAATGGATCATGTCTTGAGTGATAACCAAAATGGTCTGTAGTATATGGATATAGGAAGGACACCTTATCCTGGTAATGCTACGGATGCGGCCCGCTTTGTGGAATGGTCACAAATATTGTGACTTATCACAGATGATCTGATTCTGATCATTCGTGTTGGGGACATATGAGCGGGGGCGTCCTATACAAAGAGTTTGTATAAGACCTAACCATGAAATGTTAATGTTTCATTATATAACACCGTTATGACAGAGACTTCACTTCATTAGGATGACCATAGGTAACATGATCTCAATCTTTAGTGAGTTGGGAACTCCTGCCATTGAGGGCGGTCCTTTGATTTGTATGGGTGCTAGTGGCCAGGTCACCAATTCAAACCTACCATTTTGGGGATTCGTCTGATTTAGGAGCTGGGAACTCAACTACACAAGATGGAATTCACTTCTTCCTCAAGGCAGGGGTAAATAGATATATGACTCCCTTAAGAGCTGATTCCGGGGCTTGAACGATGTGGCGCTACACACCTTCTCTTGGCCTGAGAGGTGTTCACACATAGTTGGACTATGTTGTATTGTTCATTAGAGGAATCAGTGGTATTTAAGGAGTAAGATGTAACTACAGGGGCAAAATGGTAAATTGGCCCAGCTGTACTTGCGAGCATCTGTAGGTCATCGTACTCATGATTGGTTATATCCGATGGACACAGAAATATATTTGTGGTAAGAAGAGTTCAGCTATTGGTCTTTAATGGAATCACTGACAGTTAATAGATGGTAGATCTCGTGGCTAAAGAGTTTAGTCAGCTATTCACGTACCGTTGGAACTTCGAGCCAGTCCATTAGGTCATCTGGGTAGCTTGGATAAAGTCAAGAATTAGTGTTTGGGTTAATTTGAAATGTTCAAATTGACAAGAGGAAGTTCAATTATATATGATATATTGGACTATTAATTATATATGATATAATTGGCTAAATGTATGAGATACATTATTTTGGAGGAAATTAGATATAAATATGATTTATATCAAGTAGAGGAGAAAATACTATAGTAGATATATGATATCAAACTATAGATATAAATATAATATGATTATATTTATTAATTAAATTAATTGATTAATTATTTGATAATTAACGAATTTATCCACGTTCAGATGTGGGAAGTGGGCTGCGATGGTTATGGTAACCGGCGGATTAAAAATGAAAATCGTTTTCATTTTTCACAATCGTGCATTCATAATTTTCGTGAGCGCCCAAAAGAATCTGTGAAAGCGATCGCGAGAGCCTATATGATAGAAGCTCGCCTGTCTAAATGATCGTCTGCCTCACGTTTTCTCTAAACCATTGTATACTTTTTCCTAAACGATCGTTCCGTCTTCCATATACGATTGTGTAGCTCTACTATACGATAAGTATTTTCGCTATACGATAGCAGAGTTTCATCTCCTACTTGCTTATCGTCTACACGACGCGTTCTCCTCCATTCTCTACCAAACTCACCAAAGCCCACTCTTTGGGTTTTTGATGCTAAGGATACCCGAGTTTCTCTTGTGGTGGTGTCGTATCCACTATAATATTCGTGTATATTCTGATCATGCTGTTGTAGTCGACATACTCCTCGGGTGCTGGTAGATCTGTGGGAGGTTTTTCACTGCTTAGGGTTCAGACATTCGAAGAGAGTCTTCATCTGGTATGATCCCTTTCCTTGTTAATTATTGTATTCTGAGCATGCCGGTAATTAGGTTTATATGCATAACTGTATGTGTTGAATGTATATCGTTTGTGTTTCGGTCACTGTGAAATCGGAGCGATCTAAACCCTCTCATGGAACTCTCGGTATAAGATCTTTTAGGTTGATCTAAAATTCCCAGATAGAATTGAAGTACATTGACTCCATTTCAACGTCCATGGCTTTTATCCACTGTTCCCTATCAACATCTTCAATTGCCTTTTTAAAGGTTAATGGATCCTCTAGATCATTATCATATATGATGTTTTGAGTTTCTGTTAAACCCATATAGTGTTTAGGTTGCTGAACACTACGTCGAGGTATACTAAACTCTTGAGAAGGACATGACGGAGCAACAATAGGTTTTGATGGACCAGTTTGATCAACAACTCTTGATGATTTTTCTGATGGCACCATCGACAACCTTGACATACATTTGATGGAAGCAAGAGATTGCCTACATCTAGCTCTCCACCTCTCTTCTTATCTCTATATTGTATTACATTTTGGCTTAAGACATTAATACATTTTGTAATCAATGCATCTCTTTATTTCCTTCTTCATTAACTTCTTCTTTATCATCCATTACTTTCAATGCAACGAACTAAGTAAGATTGCAAGAGTTATCACATACTCAATCATGTGGCAAACCATCGAGAGGTGTGCGTTGCGCGAGTATAGTGAGTTAATTCTCTCTACTTAGTGTGATGCTGTAGCAACGCTTGTCTATGAGCGGTCGAAATGCCTGTCTATGAACTGATCAGCAGCGACTAACTACCTGAGAGGGTAAGTAGTGGAACCATTAAGCAAAGTAAGCAGTGTTCCTAGAGATAGGAATAATCTTATGTTCAACACAACCATGCTTTATGCGCTCATTTTGTTTTATGTATGCATCATTCACCCTTTGGACGTACTCAAAAGAGTAGTCTAAAGATAGAATCTAGACTTAAGAGAGTCGGATTAGAATCTAGGCTTGAGAGAGTCGGATTAGATCGCATAAGCAAGATAGAAACTTAGACCTAAGTTCTATATGCTATTTACACATCGAATGCGCCTTAGAAATAGGAATGGTGGTATGTGATCATCTTGTCTTATGTGTGCATCATATTAGATCGCATAAGCAATAATAGAAACTTAGAAATAAGTTCTATCGATTGTTTTCGCATATGCATCGCATGCATCCTAGAAATAGGAATTATGGCATTCTGCATTGAGAAATGTAGTACTGATATTTGTGTATAGAATGATCGCATAACTATTCTTTAATAGTTGGGATCACCCTTTCGATCAAGCTTAATGATGCGATGAATTTATCCTCTTCACCATTTTATCTATTTTTCCATGCATCTTATTACGCGTTAATAGTTTCCACGTCTCTACCAATTCTCATAGTCATATTTCTATTGCTCAATCTGTTAAGTCTTTTAACTTCCTCATTCTTTTATTCATCGCATCAAATGCATTGCTTCGCAACATTTAGTTACAAGTCCCTGAGTTCGACCTCGGATCACCCCGAGAAACTTGCGATCTCGTTATACTTGGCGAGAAAGCAAGAAAATTTGTGATAGGAACAAATGATCATCACATACACGATTAACGCATATTCTTCAGTTCAACGCATGATCATCAACGCATGGAGATCAACGCATAGTATAAGATGTACGCATATTTACTCTCCATTTTCCACGCATCAATGGACCAACTTGATCAACAACTTTTGTTGATTTTTCTATAGTATCTTTGGTCATTTCTTGAAATATTAGTTTACAGTGAGGTTGATGATTTTTAATATGATCTTCCTCTAAGAATATAGCATTTGTCGATACAAACATTTTATCTTCTTGAGGATCATAAAACAATCCTCCTTTTGTTTCTTTTGGGTATCCTACAAAGAGGCATAACTCCTAACGTGTTTCTAGTTTCTTAGGATTTTGTACCAACACGTATGTTGGACATCTCTAGATAAGGAAATGATGTAAACTACTTTTGCGTCCTTTCCATAACTCATGCGGTGTTTCTAAAACACTTTTTAAGGGACCGATGTTCAGAATATATACCACAGTCTGTACTAAATACCCCCAAAAGGATTGAGGTAACTGAGCGTAACTCATCATTGATCGGACCATGTCCAACAAGGTTCAATTTCTTCTTTATGCAACACCGTTTTGTTGTGGTGTTCTAGGTGCTGCGAGCTGGGATTGAATTTCATGATCTACTAAATAGTTCTAGAATTGCAAATCCATATACTTACCACCTCGGTCAGATCGAAGTGTTTTAATTCTTTTACCTAACAAGTTTTCTATCTCGGTCTTAAATTCTTTGAACTTTTCAAGAATTTCAGACTTGTGACTTATTAAGTAAATATAGCCATGAATTAGCCATTTGATGTAACTCAACTCCTCACAAGTTTTTTGCAATTACAATTGGGTTAAATTACTGTTTTACCCCTGTAATTATCTGCTGCTCCTTAAGTATCACTAATTCTCTAATGATCAATATGTTTATGGTGCTGTTGGTTTATGTTGGAGGAAAAATTGGGGTTGTGCACGCAATCATGTGTGGTAAATGGCTTAAGCTATGCGTTTATACCCATGCATCTGAGGTCATGTGTTAGAATGGAAAATATGCGTTAATCAAGTATGCAATGACCACGCGTTCCTATCACAAGTTTTCTTTCCTTCTCGCCAAATATAACGAGAACGCAACTTTATCGGGTAATCTGAGGTCGAACACAGGGACTTGTCACTCAATAATGCTTGTGAAGCAATGCATTTGAGGCGATGAATAAAAGTAAAAAGAAGAAGTTTAATGGATTTACACACTACTCCTACTCCTAAGTAAACAAATTGAGCAATGTAAGACTTGCAATGAGAATTGGTAGATACACAAAAACTATTAACGCATAGTAATGTTTATTATCTTAAATTGCTTGAGTAATCCCAGCTCGTCACACTAACGCATCGCACACCTCTCGGTGGTCAGCCGCATAACTATATCTCTATAGTGCATGGTTGCGTCGAGCATAAGATTATGCCTATCTCTAGGAACAATGCATACTTTGCTTTAGTGCATTCCATCTTTTACATTTTTAGACAGTTAGACGCGGCTATATAACTTATAGACAAGCATTGCAACAACCCATCGACAAGCATTACTACAGCCTTTCACTAAGTAAAGAGAATTAACTTACTATACTCGCACAATGCACACCTCTCAGTGGGTTGCTACAAGCGTCCTATCTCTAGGCTACACAATTGAGTATGCGATCGCCTTTGATGAATAAACGATGGAGGTAAACGATGATAAAGATAAAGATGATGAAGAAGACGACATTGAAGGAATCAAGATATGCATTGATTACAAAATGTCTTAATATCTTAAGCTAAAACGTAATACAATACAGAGGTTAGAGGAGAAATGAAAGACTCTATGTCAAGGCTGCTGGTGGTGCCATGGAAGGATAGTGGAGACATCTCCCTCCAGTTTTATCTCCGGTGAAAGCTCCGGTCATCACTCGTTCTGGTTTATGGAGATGAAGAATTTTCACAGAAAATCTCGCTCATGCTCTCATCTGTGATCGCAACCCTCTGCCTTGAGGCAGAAGTTCAAATGTCTTGAAATGAAGGTCCAATATTTATAGAGTTTAAACGCTGACAGCTATCATGATTGCATTATGTCTCATTGCTGTCTTTGTTGCAGTATGAGCAATGTCACATCATCTTATCTTGTTGATACTCCTAAAGTATGCGTCCGAGCTTGATTCAACTGAAGTATCAACACATTCTACCCATCTTGCGATCATCCTTCTATTATGGTTATCACTTCGTGGCCATAATCTCCAAGTGATTACCACATTCGCTTGATCACCGCAACTTCCATGAGATGGACGAATGCGATTATTGCATGCGTTCGTCTATGCGATAACTCGCCTTTCAGCGCATGCGTTTGTTTTTATGGTCGCCTGGCTTCAGCGCATGCATTTGAATGCGATTGCGTTGCACTTGATTCCTGCGATAGCCACAAAAATAGACACTTTGGCATGGAGTAACGCATAATATTGGAGTCAGTGAGGATTTAGGTGCTAATCGACGCAAAACCCAATTTTTCACCAGTTATCAGTTTACAGAAACATGCAACAAAAGAAACCAGGATCATTAAGCATTCTAATTCTTCAATTTTGACATCAAATAAAGCATGTTCATGGGGTATCAAGAGGTTTCATTACATACCTTTGAAGATCCTCTTCAAACTCGAAATTCAACTGCAATCTTCTCCAATTCTTGTTGTGGACCACCACTAGAGCTTCTCTACTATTCTCTAGGAGTCTTAGATTGAGTTGCGTGACTCAAAACTAGCTTGAACTTAGGAAAATTGGAGGAGAGGTTTTCTGGTTTTTAAACTTCAAAACTCAGTAATTCAGCAATTCAGCAATTGCTTCTTCCTTTCCACTCAATCAAGAGTGGGTTTATTATATGACTCTCATGCAAACTGATCAATTGAAGTGCTTCCAGCTACTTCTTGAATTTGGTGGTGGAGTTATTTGTAAGTAGGTGACTAACATTCTTACTTGAAAGTAGGAAAATCCCACATTTAGATATTCCCATTTTTCAATTTCCCTTTTTGATTTTGGAATTGATTTTCAAAATCAAAACTTTTTTCAATTTTAATTCTTTAATTAAAATTAAAATTTTATTAATTGTACAAAAATTAATTCAGTAAACAAATTTTCTAATAAAATTAATAATTAATTTAATTAATTCTATTTATTTAATATCAAATATTAAATTAATTTGTCACCAAATCCATCACCATGAATCCTTATTCATGAAATTAATATTTAAATCATATTTATATATTAAATGATTCTCTAATTATATTTAATTCCAAAATTGAACATGTAATTATATTACATATAATTACTAATTTCTTAATTCGAATTTGAACGTTTCAAATCAACTTATCACGCTATTCTAAGGCTAATCCATTTGTGAGCTAGTAAGGGGACCTAATGGACCTAAAGATCATGGTCTCCAACGATCCGAGATTAATTGGCTAACCCCCATTCGTTAATTACTGGGTCACTCCACTAAAGCCCAGTAGTTGCACTCCTCTTACTTTATATATATTGTATCCACTTGATATAACCATAATTAGTAAGTTAACCCTTCACAGGTTGTTCGTAATAATGGTTGGGTTAAAAGGTTGTTTTACCCCCAAGATTACCTCTTGTTTCTTAAGTTCCACTTATCCTCTAATGAACAATTTGTTTGTGATCCAATCAACAAACAGAATCCCTTTCGAGCCAATGAGAGGGTCGGGTCCCTTGTTCAAGACCCAAAGTTAACACTTAAGGAAACAACCTCTCTACTATCCATAAAAGCGAGTACGAGTGAATTCCGTCTTGTACCCTATGTCTCTAGCTATCTACCCAGTCTTATCCCTGAAATGGGAGGCTTATTGAGCTGGCACTGTTGAGCCAACCCTCACCTATGTAAATCTAAGGATAATTCCGAATAAACAAGAGTTCATAGTTAGCTTAAGATTAAGGTGAAGTTACCTAGGTCATCGCTATGAAATAGTTAGTCTTAAACAATAAACAATGTTATAAAGTAAGAGTGACTTATTTCTTGGTCCAATCTTATGCAAACTCATTACTCAAGACGCCCCCACTCCTCATGTCACCACATGAACAAATTAGGATCACTTCATTTGTAGCACTTTACAACTCCTTATAATAACTACAGAGTGGGCCGCACCGATAGTGTTACTAGAATAAGGCACCCAACTTTATTCGTATACTATAGATCATTTTGACTATTTACTAGAACTTGATCCATTCTTATGTCTCCATATAAAGTTTAAGTACTCATGTAACAATCATGGATCTTTTAGTTTATTGGATTTATTTCTAAAACGAAATAAGCAATTCATATATTCAATAACAACTTTATCGGTTTACAGAATGAGTTTATTGTTTATAAACCATGAGTTTTAGAACATAAAACCCAACAGGTCCAACCATAAACTAAGTCCTTCTTGGACCAGTGAGAAGGTGAAGCCTCATTGTTCAAGTCCTAGAGTTAGCACTTAAGGTAACAACCTATCTACTTACCTTAAAGTCGGGAATGAGTGAATTTCATTTTGTAAATTTATTTTCCTAGCTTCTCACTCGGTATCGTCTCCAAAGTGGTAGGCATATTGAGTTGACAACTAAAGCCACTCTCACCCATACAAATCAAAGAATGACCCTGTCATACCCCGTACCAGATTACCCTCCTAACCTGGATGGAATGGTGACTGCAGTAGTTACCAACCCTTTTGCTGGCACTTACTGCCTCTCTTACCTGTTAGATCTTGCTCAAACCCTGAATACATACGTAATAACCCAGAACTTAACATATTTGCATTACAGGGTTTCGCAGCATTGTTTACATAGATAATACAACCTAGTGAGCCCCATCAAGAATACTAATCACTAGACAGACACATGTGTACTAATTAATACAGGTCTTCAATTATGTTTCCTTCAACCTGTGTCTTGAGTGGCAGAGTAGCAGCAGAATAGTCTTTTGGGAACTGACCGCTACCTGAAAGAAAACATTTGAAAACGTGAGCTAGAAGTTCAGTGAGTGACTTAATAAAACGTAAATCTTATGCTTAAATTGAAAGCTTGAAAACATAATTCTGGAACTTAAAATATACCAAGCAAACATATACATAAAATCATTTAAACCAATGTATCTGAAACCTGAATCTTGGCTGAGAATGAACATTCACTGCTCTAATTCTCAACATCAAGCCAAGTTCAGATGAGACCTTTACCTTTCCTACTCACATTAAACTGTGGCTAGAAGAGATCCCTACGTCGATCTCTTTAAATATATCGATGGCCTCAAGCAACATCCTTAAAACATAAACGCTGATAACAACTCTTAAACATCAATGATCATCATTATTCCTTAGTTGAGAACGAGCATACACTGCTCTAGCTCCCAACGTCTATTATTGGCCAAGAGACCCATACCTCGGCCTCTCATTCAGACCTACCTACATACACATGGAGTTTGCTATGTACCGTCAACACCTTAGGTACATTTATTCAAATACCTTCCCTACCTTCAGTAACCCTATTCATTATATTAAGAAATATCAACGCAACCTTAGGTATTTAAAACATAGTGCGTCAAGCTTCATTCGACCTTAGTTTTAACCCTAATGCATGCTTTATATTTTGTGAAATAAGTTGGCTTAAAACATATTGAACTAGCTTGTAAAATCACTAGCATGCGTTAGACATGAAAAACATACTTGGAAAACTCATATATTAGTAAACATCATGCGTTGATAAACATTCATAAACATTAGAAATTTCAAACTATCCTTCTAGCCTAAGAGAATGTATAACTGGCTTTATCCTTAGTTGAGAGTGAACTACTAGTTCTAACCCTTAAGTCAACCTTAGTTAGGGAAAACCCCCTTTTGCTCAGTCCCTCGACGTTGTATTACCTACGTGCATGTGGTTTTAACTGAGTACCGTCGTACCTTATGTACCTGACTAGGATACCTTCTCATTGTCCTTCAGTCCTTAGGTACTTCTGTTCAGATACCTTCTCAAACGTCCTTCAGTATTGAGCTGTTAAGATACCTTCTCAAATGTCCTTCGGTATCAAGTTGGTCCGGTACCTTCTATGTCCTTCGGTACCAAGTTGATCAGATACCTTCTTAAATTTCCTTCGGTATCTGGTTGGGCGGATACCTTCTCAAATGTCCTTCGGTATCGTGTTTTAAGTAAAACTAGTCATAAACATTTAGTTGAACACTAAGGCTTAGTGCTCAAATCATCATACTAATTCATCTATCATACCAGTTCATCATAAAAATGGAGTTACTTAAACATGCTAAAAATATTTGAACAAGATAACATATTTAAATCATATCAATTCTATGGAAAACATGCTTTACTTAGCATGAGAAACAGTTTCACAAACGCATTGCTTGGCACTTCATTCAAACATTTAGCATAAGGAACATCTTCGAGAAATCTTATTTTCTAAATCATTAAAATAGTAAGTCATCACATAGTCACTCACAGCTTGTTGGCCTCTTAACGGGTTATACACCTCTCCTAGCTCTTCTTGGCCTGAAAGGACATAATTCCTGGTTAAACTACTTAGAATTCTTAGCAAAATACCTCAAATAGTTCATTTACTAACGGAACTTTCATTATCAAAGATAGCCTTACTAACGAGATTCTCCTCATGAGTGAGATCAAGCTTTCCTAGTGATATTCACTTACCAGCGATACCACTTACCATCGATACCAGCGATACCAACGATATTCACTTACCAGCGATATCAGCGATACCAGCGATACCAACGATACTGACTTATCAGTGATGCCAGCAATACTAGCCCAATTTCCAGTGAGATTCAGCCCAATTTCTAGCGAGATTCACTTCTAGAGCGAGATCCTCATCACAAAATCTCGCTATAATCTCCATGGTGGGCTGTTTGTTTATTCCTCATAAGCAGCTGTCTGCTTATGTACAGATTCTCTATTACAACTTTAAAAATTCATAATTCAAAATCTAGACCTCTTTTGAAGACATTTCCTTCTACAAACATGTTTAGAATTTTATTAACAACATTACCTTAAAATTTAAGTTCAAAATTCCTCGCCGTTTAATATAAAGATTCAAAATTTCATCATTGGCCCCAATTCAAGCAGCTGCCTGCTTGTTCAACAATTCCCAGTTCAAACTTCAAAATTATATAACTCAATTTCCAGGTTTCATCTTAAAAAGTTCCATTCTACAAAGTTGTTCATAACTGAGTTAAAATATTACCTCAAATTTTTAGCTCAAAACGCTTCGTAATTCGTCCTGGAGCTTCAATTCTTCACTAATGGCCTAAATTCACTCGAGAAATGAACCCTTCATCTTTACTTTGCTGCTCCGACCTTATTTCAGCGAGTTTTCCTTCCAACAGCCCAGCATAGAAAATAGTCACACAGGGCTTTCAAATTCCACTGAAATTACACAAATAGCCTAAGTAGTTTGTCCAAACCGACCAAATGAATTCGACCTTTTTGCTTATATTACCACCCAAAATCCAGCATGAATCCTCCTTGTGCCAATTGGTCCACTATTGGTGATGAAGGGCTAGGATTTAGCAAAACTTATTTTGCTAACTTCACTCACAATATTACTTCAGCACTATACCTCACTAGATGGCATGGTCTGGTTCATATGCTTATTATGTGTTCCATCATCAAGCATAACCTTCCTTAGCATAGTCGAGTTTTGTCCTACTTTTACACCTAGCTATCTAAGAGCCTATTTCTTCTTGCTTCCTTCTTCTACCCTTCCTAAGACATGGCTTCATTTAGCTCATTAGGAAACATCTCATTACTTACTCTTACTTAACGTAATTAGGGTTCGGGTTTTACAGACCCTCACGAACAAGAGTTTATAACTCATTCAGGATTAAGATCAAGTTATATGATTATCGTTTGTATTAATCTCTTCATTTAACGGTATTATAAAGAGAGATTATATATTTTGTGGCCAGTCTTATACAAACCCATTGTATAGAATATGCTCACTTACATGTCTTCATATGAACTATTTGGATCAAATCATTTGTAATAATTACAACATTTCTAACATTTACAAAGTGGGATGTAGCCATATTATTACTAGGATAAGACACCTAATCTTATCCATATACTATAGACTTTTTAGGTTATTACTTAAACATAATCTAGTTGTATGTCAACCACATACTGGTCAAATTACAAAAAATAGCCTTAAATCTTAGTATATTGAATTTTGAATTATGCAATTAACAAATAACACTTATTTGAAAATTAATAAAACATTATTTATTAATAATTTGTTTACAAACATTAATAGACTACAAGATTTAGGATAGAAATCCCATTAATCTCCCATTTGTCCTAAAGCTAATGGGATGTACAATACATGAAAATGAAAATACAATAAACTAAAGCATACAATATATCCAGTCATATCTCCCACTTGCCCTAGTCAATGTGATACATATCCCATAGACCTAGATCCTCTAGATGACACTCGAACACTTTAGCTGTGAAAGCCTTTATAAATGGATCAACAACGTTGTGCTCTGATCACGTCCCCTCATTGCACAATCTCCCGTATCAAATGATACTTCTATAGGAATCGAATTCCTCGGAAGCGTATGAACATCATGAATTTGACAATCAATTTGAAAAAACATAAAATAGAGAGAAGAAAACAACATAGATAAATATCAATATAAGCATACTACTGAGAGAATAAGGGAGAAGGAGGAAGTTACCCTTGAAGACTCCCTCCACAAACTCGATCTCTCTCGAATTCAACGTTCTCTGAATTTTTCCATGGGCACAACGGTTATGTACAGAAGACAACACCAAAAGAACTTTCTTGTTTAATAAAGGATTGTGGGATTGTTTTTGTGATTTTGGAAAAGGAAAAGGAATTACAAAAAAAAAAAAAAAAAAAAAATCTTAAGAGAGAGATGGAGAGTTATGTGAAAAACGTTTTTTGTAACTCTTATAGAATTGACATACTCCAACCAGGCTCGAGTTATAACTCCCTTCTTCCGATGTCTAATGACACCCTTTTGAGAGTTATTATTATTATTATTATTAATTTAACTTACATATATATTAAATCTCATTTAACATATATAAATAAATTGATAATATCAATTAATTAATTAATTAATATCATATATCTAATTCCATTTGAATCATATTCAAATGATATCTTTCACACAACCTATAGTCTTAATATGGATCTTATTCACATTAATTTTAACCTATAGTATTTATATAAATCACATTCATATAATTAATATTTGAAACTTATTCAAATATATCACTCTCATATATATTATATAATATTAATTATAAATCATATTTATAATTAATTATAATGTATCAATATACTTTATATTAATTTGAACCTTATTCAAATATTTATCTCTTGATTAATTATAAAGCATACTTATAATTATAATAAATCAATATACATTATACTTTATATTAATCACATTAATGTAAAATTTCTCTTAAATAATTTGAACAATTCAAATTATTCCAAAACCATTTATTCTTTATTTTACCCTTAGTGAGCTAGCAAAGGGACCTAATGGACCTATAGATTAGAAGCTCTAATGATATGAGATTAACTAATTAAACTCTTTAATTAATTAACCAACATTCATTAACTTCTGGTTACTCCACTAAAGAACGACAGTTGCACTCTTCACACTGTAGATATATTTCTGCATCCATGGATATAATCAATTAACAGTAAGTCGACCCTTCACAAATCGCTCATAACTACAGTTGGATCAAATTACCATTTTACCCCTGTAGTTACTTCTAATTCCTTAAGTACCATTGATCTTTCTAATGAACAATTAGTTATAATCCAACTATAAACTAAACTCCTCTCTGGCCAGTGAGAGGGTGAGAGTTCTCATTATTCAAGATCCAGAATCAACCTATAAGGGAGTAATTCATCTACTTACTCTAGAACTGGGAAAAAGTGAATTCCATCTTATGTAGCTATGTTTCTAGCTCCCTACTCAGACAAATCCCAAAAATTATAGGCTTATTTAGTTGGCAAATCTAGCCATTCTCATCCATAGAGATCAAAGGATTGCTTTCATAAATAGGAGTTCATAACTTACTCAGGATTAAGGTTGAGTCACCTATGGTCTCCTATTGCAATGTTAATCTTTTCAAGTGACATTGTTATTAAGCACGATTTGGTCTTATACAAACTCTTTGTATAGGATACCTCCACTCACATGTTTTCACATGAATGATTAGGATCAAATCGTTTGTAACATTTTATAACTCCTGTAACAATTACAAAGTGGGTCTTATCGATAGTTCATTAGGATTAGGCACCCAACCTTATCCATATACTATAGACCATTTAGGTAATTACTTAAATATGATCCACCTACATGTCAACCACATACATATTTAGTTTACATAAAATTAACCTTGGATCTTTGATAGCACTGAAAATATGCTATCTCCCTCTTCTTAATTAGACATCGTTGGTCTATTTAATGAGCTCAATTGATGATTTTATAGGTCTCGTGTGTCTAAGAGGTAGAACAAAATATTCAGTGTGAAAAGGTGATAAAACGGTCAAAATTGGAGTCAAATGCACTATGGAAGAAAGAACGTTGTGAAATTATGAAACTACCCTTAGAGGAGGGTAGGTACATTCTGTGAAGCATAGTGTTTGATCGCACCCTTTTTTTTGGTGTCGTTTAATTCTCGAAAAGAGCCACAATCAAAAGAAAATTTATAATACCGAGCTACTCCTATCACTACAAAGACGTAGCAACAATGGTAAGTCTTGTCCGATTCGTAGGCAGGCGCGATTTACTTCGTTAAGCCAATTTCCTAACTGGAGCGGTAAATGGGGGGTTTTGGTGTGAAAGAGATAAATATGTGAAACATAAAATGCAAGGGTAAATATAATCTAGAAAAGAAATCTATCTAATTTCTAGAGTAAGAGAAAGAATCACATGCAACTTCTATCATGGAATTCAATAATTAAACAAACATTTCATTCTATGCATGCACAATTTAGATTTGACTTAACTAGTCTCTACAAAGGCCGACAACTAATTAAAAATGAATCAATCAAGCGTCCTAATTATTAATTAAGGTTGGAGAGCCATTTCCTGATTAAAATATATGCTCTTAATTATATTGGGTTCGATAGCGTCCATATAGAATTAAAGTTCATATGCATGAAGATTGAGGATTCAATTGTATTGACTAATTGCTTGGACAACCTAATTCAATTAATCAATATGTTTTTTGAACCTAGATTGAACATGAATTATTAAGATTCAAGTTCAACCTATAAATCTAAGCATTCACATTCAATCCTATGCTACCAGGGTAAACTCAAGCATAGACGAACACAAGGAAATGTGTAAGCTAAAAAATAACTAGCAGAGATATACAATTATGATAGGGTCGTTAGTCTAACTCATAAACTCAAATCTAAATTACATCAAGATTCAAAGAAAGCATAAATTTGAAGAAAATTCATAGATAAACTTGAGATAAAGATCTGATCCATCAATGACAACCAAAAATAAGATGAAAAACCTAAGCTAAGGTGCTAAAAACTGAAGGGAGAAGAAGGAAATTAAAGCTCCACTTTGGCCTCCATCAAATCAGCCTCCCCTTGACCAAAATTGAAAAGAAATATATATAGGAATTAGACAATAGTGTTGCAACACTAATGAGAGCATTGCAATGCACTTGTCGACATAACCCTTGAGAGTTGGAGTGGCATTGCAACTCTAGTGCGACGCTGCCTTGCACCCATGCATTGGTGGAATTCCATTAAAAGTACATAGCATTGCAATTCTCTTAGGTAGCATTACAACACTACCCTACATCCATGCATTTTACCATTCAGCATTGCACTAAAGCGTTGAACAAGAGTTGCGACGCTTTAGCCGGGGGCATTTTTGTCATTTTTTCTTCTTTGAAGCTTGAATGCCCAAATCACCTCTAAATTGCTTCAAATTAATCATGTTTGACTCGAATTGTTTGGTTTTACCTCTTCGGTGCTCAAAGTTTTTATTGCTATGATACTTCAGTGAGTCAGAACAACAGCCACCGCAAGGTGGTCAGTTATTCCTTCACTGGATTAAGACATTCTCAACCAATTGTTACACCAAAGTAACTCTTATTCCTATAAAAACTAGTTACCATTTATTTGGTCAAGAAATTAGTAACTTACTTAACAATTTTTCGTAAGTGTGACCCTCCATTTTAGATCCTAGAGTTTTGTCTCAATGAGCCAAACGAAAGGAAAAACCAATTGAGGCAAAAACTAAAGCGACCCTATCCATTTCTAGAGTTCGCCCTGCTATTGACCTAATGCACAAACCATTCGAAGAGGGACGCTCTCAGGACGCTTCGAGGCCATGTAAAAAGATCTCATGTTGCAAACCAATGAAAGAGACCATAGAACACGTTGACACACATTCTTCTCCCACTTATTAAATACTTTCTCCATTCATCTTTATATTAACCCATGCAAACATCATCCGAATGGGGATGCTCTTAAGGCGCCTTAAGGCCAAGCATGAGTCTCACGGCGTGAACTTTCATGGAAAGCGTTAGATAAAAAATGACATATAATATATATCTTTTTCTCCCACTAATTATTTTAAATTGAGGGATCATTACTTTGTTAAATTAGGCTAAAAAATTTATCTAAATCTTGTTAAATTTTCCCAATAAAACTCTTATATTTGATAGTTTAACAACGTATGATTATCATTTATTAAAAATTTTAAAAAATTCTAATGATCTGTTACATGCTTATAAAACATTTGACTAATTCACCTTCCAATTCGGTTCCCAGGTAGGGTTGTTCCATCTCCATCAGCTTAAATATCCCAATCCTAGATAGAACGTTTCCTAGACAAAAGTCCCTTATAAGCTAATACTTTATAAAATTTACTCTTTTATTTTCTCATATTAATCCTATTAAAAGAAAAATAAAAGATATATTTTGAATTTAATCTCATTAGAAATAAAATTTGAAGATTAATTAAATATTTTAAACTATTTAAAATAAATTAATTAACCTTATCCAAATCGCATTAGGCAAGCATACAATCAAATAAAATGCATCTCGCTAATTAACTGAATATAACAATTATAAATTAATTAATAAAACCATATTCCATGTATATCACATTCATTAATATACAAAATATAACTCTTATATTAATGTTAATGAATAACTATACAGTAGGCATGCTTTTAATTAAATATTAATACTTATAATATAATACTTATATTATAATCATGCAAACTATATAGTATAGCCATGCATGTTCATACTTTAGGAACTAATTTAACTTTAAATATAACGTTTAGATTTAAATATGATGCGTGATCATAGTGTTTCAATAATTAATGTAACTCTTATATTAATACTAATGAAAATAATAATAAGCATGCTAGTATATAATACAATACTTTCATTAAAAAGATGCATGACATGCTTATTAGAATATACAACCATATAATATAATATTTGTATTAAATGATGCATGTGCATACTTATTATATCATGAAATCATATAATATAACACATTAAAATGATGCATGAATATGTTTCTCTTAAGATGGGATTTTAAACTATATTACATACATTATACAACATATAATTACAATATTAATTTAACCATACATCACATGCAAAATTACATTAAATAGTAAAAATAGATCGAATTCTGGCATCCTAAAACATAATTAAATTAATATAATCAATTTATATTAATTTAATTAACAATGAAAATACAAAATAAGAGAAAAGATGCCGCAACTGCCTTCATATGTCTCGAACCCACGATCTAGAAGCAACAACCACGCACGCACCAGTCTCGAAGTGCTGCAGCTCTATTGGAAAGTGTCGTGGCACTTATGTTGTAGCGTAACACTAGGCTGCCTCTAGAGTTGCAACATTTGGCAATAGTGTTGTGATGCTGTCGTTGAGAACCTTGGCACCGGACTTCTATGTTGCAGTGTAGAGCTTAGCATTACAACACTCTACTTTACACTCTAGCATATTATGCATTTCTTTGCCTCGTTCTTGGCTTATTTCTGCTCCGATTTCCACCAATCTTCACAGCAACTCTTGCTCCTCAATCGACTCAGACTTAAGGACTCGATTGCATAAATAAAATGCCTGAAACAATGGGCTCTTATATCGATATCATCAATGTAAAAGTGTAATCTAAATGCTAAAATTCAAAATTGGCTATTTTGAAATCCCGTACATCAAATGTACAGAAAGCTACCCACCTCTTCTTTGTTTTTTTTAATCTAAAACAAAAATTAAAAGCATGATTTGGCTCTAATACCAATTGAAGGAATCGAATTCCTTAGTGGAA
Source organism: Benincasa hispida (assembly GCF_027475165.1). Classification (NCBI taxonomy): domain Eukaryota; kingdom Viridiplantae; phylum Streptophyta; class Magnoliopsida; order Cucurbitales; family Cucurbitaceae; genus Benincasa; species Benincasa hispida. The sequence continues at coordinate 26,230,024 of NC_143479.1, read as the reverse complement.
GCGCGTGAATACGTGTGCTTTTGAAGTTTGTTTTGGAAATCAAGGAAAAACAAAGAAAACATACACAAAAATATAGGAAAAACATACATTTAAATATAAGAATGCTTTTACAACGTGAAAAGGAAGAAGACTAACCCTTGAAGACAATCTTCAATGCTTTCTTCTCAATGTCACGAACACTTCGTTCCATGTACATCTCCCTCAAACTCAATGTACAGAAACACCACTACTGGGTCTGTCTTGCTATTCTCTGAAATAAGAATCAAGGATGTTTGGGCTCCTTGTTTTGGTAAGGGAATAAAATTTGAGAGAGGTAGAGTAGAGAAAATTTACAAAGAAAACTATCTTCCCAAGAACAACACACTTGTTCTTCCTTTTCGGAGTTATAATCAAAAAAATTAATTTAAATACATATTAAATCTTATTTAATATATAATTAAATTAATAATATTGACTAATTAACTATAAAGGGATTTTCAAAAATAGAAAAATAGGGAAAACTATTAACAAAAAATAGCAAAATTTTAATCTTCTTTGATAGAGGCTGATAGGAGGTGATAGAAGCCTATCAATGTTTATCAGTGATAGATCGGTAATAGAAACTAATAGAAGTCTATCACTGATAGGTGTTGATAGAAGTCTATCAGTATCTATCAGTTTTTTTTTTTATTTTTTTACTATTTCTGTAAATAGTTTGACATTTTTACTATATGCTAGTGTATGAAGCTACGGTTTTGATCCTTACAGGATACACTGACACTGATTTTTAGACTGATAAGAATTCTTAGAAATCCACATTAGGATCAATGTTCACTCTTAATGGAGAAGCTATAGTTTGGAGGAGCGTCAAGCAAGGTTGTATTATTAATTCCACTATGGAGGCTAAATATATAGTTGTTTGTGAAGTTGCTAAAGAAGTCGTTTAGCTTAGGAAGTTCTTGATGGATTTGGAAGTTTTTCTAAACATGAATTTGCCCATCACACTTTATTGTGATAATAGTGGTGTTATACATTACAAACCACTATTATCACAGTAAAGTGTGATGGGCTTTAACATGTCTTGAAACACTTCCAAATCAGTCAAGAATTTCCTGAGCCAAATGGCTTCCTTAACAGCTTCACAACCCGCTACATACTCAGCCTCCATGGTGGAGTACGTGATGCACCCGTGCTTGGTGCTTCACCATACTTCTACCCCTCCATTAAGAGTAAATACTGATCCTGATGTGTATTTCCTTACATCCCTATCAGTCTGAAAATTAGAATTCGTGTATACCGTAAGGATCAAATCCTTAGAACCATACACAAGCATGTAGTCCCTCGTTCTCCGTAGATACTTGGGAATGTTCTTAACGACTATCCAGTGATCTAATCCTGGATTAGACTGATATCTACTGACTATCCCCACTACATAGTAGATGTCAAGCCTAGTACATAACATTTCATACATCAAACTGCCACGACAGATGCATAGGGGATCCGTCTTATATCCTCAACCTATTGAGGTGTCTTAGGACACTGCTTCTTAGACAATGTAACTCCGTTCTTGAAAGGTAATAGGCCCCTCTTGGAGTTCTGCATCGAATACTTGACAAGCATCTTGTCAATATATGACGCCTGAGACAGTGTTAGCATTTTATTCTTTCGATCTCGAAAGATCTGAATACCCAGAACAAACTGAGCCTCTCTCAAATCTTTCATTTGGAAATAGGTTGCTAGCTAGATTTTAACTGTAGTTAGTAAACCTACATCATTCCCAATGAGTAAGATATCATCTACATTCAACACTAAAAAAACTATTGAACTGTTGATGATCTTCTTGTAGACACAAGGTTCATCAACGTTTTGATCAAAGGCATAAGATTTGATCGCAGTATCAAACCTTATATTCCAAGATTGAGATGCCTATTTCAGTCCATAAATGGACCGATTAAGCTTGCAAACATTTTGCTCTTGACCTTGGATTATGAATCCCTCGAGCTGCATCATGTAAATGGTCTCCTCAAGATTTCCATTCAGAAAAGTTGTCTTGACATCTATTTGACATATCTCATAATCATAATATGAGACAATAGATAGAAGAATCCGGATAGACTTCAGCATGGCAACAAGTGAGAAAATCTCCTCATTGTCATCTCCATCTACCTGGGTATAATCTTTTGCCACCAGTCTAGCCTTGAAGGTTTACACCTTCCCATCAGCACCCCGTTTTCTCTTGTAGATCCATTTACAACCTATAGATTTAACCCCATCAGGTTGATCTACAAGATCCCATACTGAATTGACATAGACTTCATTTTGAAATCCAGGGCTTTGATCCATTCATCTTTGTCAATATCATCCATTGCCTTCTTGTAAGATAATGGATGCCCAACCTCACCATCAGCTACCATAGCTAGGATTTCAGTTAAACCCATATAGTGAATAGGTGGGTTCGCAACCCTTCTACTACATCGAGGTTCCCTCAACACTCGAGATGGATTTGACCTACTAGATGAACCTATTTCAACAACTCTTATTGAGGTACTAGGCTTTTCAACAACTCTTGTTGAAGATTCAGTAGTTTCTTTGGAAATCTCATTCAACACGCTTTAACTTCTGGGGTTGTACTGCCTTATGTGGTCTTCCTTAAGAAAAGTAGCATTTTTTTTATACAAATACGCTGTTTTCTTTAGGATAAAAAAAAATAACCACCTCTCGTTCCTTTGGGGTAGCCTACAAATAGGCATAACCTCAAACGTGATTTCAATTTCTTAGGATTGGCCTCAAGCACATGTGTTGGGCAACCCTAGATTTTGAAATGACGTAAACTAGCTTTACAACTATTCCGTAACTCTAGAGGTGTTTTGGAAACACTCTTGGAGGGAACACAGTTCAGGATATACGTTGTCTCCACAAAATAACCCCAAAACGAGTCAGATAAAGAAGTGTAATTCATCATAGATCGAACCATATCCAACAGGGTTCGATTTCTCCTTTCTGATACACTATTTTGCTAAAGTGTACCAGGTGCTGAGAGTTGGGATACAATTTCATGTTCTATCAAATAGTTCTAGAATTTCAAATCCATAAACTCTCCATGTCGATCATATCGAAGTGTTTTAATCGTTCTATTTAATGCATTTTCAACTTCAGCCTTGAATTCTTTGAACTTTTCAAAAGATTCAGACTTATGTTGTATTAAATAAATATACCCATATCTTGAATAATCATCAGTAAAAGTGATGAAATATTCATAACCTCCCCTAGCTCTTACATTCATCGGACCACAAAGGTCTGAATGCACTAGCTCTAGAGGTTCTTTGGCCCTATGACCTTTTCTAGTAAAAGGCCTTTTAGCCATCTTGCCTTCAAGGCATGACTCACGAACAGGTAAAGAATTTTCTTCTAACTCGCTTATAAGTCCATTCTTCATCAACCTCTCAATCCTATTGAGATTAATGTGTGCTAGTCTTAGGTGCCAAAGTTGGGCATTTTCCTTAGGAGAAATTCTAAGTCTCTTATGTTGAGTTACAACAGTTTTAAACATCTCTATGTTACGGAGGACACTTGTTGCTAGCGGCCTTAGCACATACAAACTATTTTCTAGTTTAGCAGACTTATATCAACACCATTCTTAGTAATAAACACTTTATTATAAGAAAAAGTTCAACTGATAATTATATTCTAAAAGACACTTTACAAAAACTAAGTTCCTTTTTAAATCAGGAATAATAAATACATCATTCAGAATGAGAAATTTGTTTTGTAAAGATAACCGAAGACCTCCCACTGCCACAGCTGAGACAACGTGCCCGATTTCAACTTGCATCATCATCTCTCCAGTATCAAGTTGCCATCAGGAACTAATTCCCTGAAATGAAGAACAAACATGGTTAGTGGCCCTAGAGTCAATAATCCAGGCAGAATCATCATTCTCTATTAAACAAGTTTCCAAAACAAGGAAATCACATTTACCTTGTTTGACCTTCTTCTTTTCTTCCAAATACCTGGGGTAGTTTCTCTTCCAATGTCCATCCTGGTTGTAATGGAAACACTTTTCCTTGTCAACCCTCACTGATGGTCTGCCCCTTGGAGCAACAACACCTGGGTTAGCAACAGTCTTCCCCTTTCCACCATTCTTCTTCTTCCACTTTTTGGTATCAGAGAAAGAAGGTACAGACTTAGTTCCGGAGGTCGAACCTTTATGGAACTTTTTAGATGATGAAGCAACATTTACTTCACCTTTCTTATCCTTTATTTTCAACAAGGATTAGAAAGTCTGCAGCTCATTGAGCAGTGGAGTCAGATTGTAGTCAATCCTGTTCAAAACAACATTGTTACGGAAGTGCAGGAAGCTTTCTGGTAAAGATTCCAAAATGATGCTAACCTAGCTGGCCTCGTCGATGCTTAACCCGTTCATCTCTACCACGTTGAAATGGATCATTATGTTGAGAACGTGTTTTCGAATAGATGACCTCTCTCACATGTAGGAATTGAAGATGTATTTAAGAGTGTCGTGCCTGAGATGTACACATGGTTGTCCGAATATTCCCTTCAGAGAATCCATGATCTCATGTGCAGTGACCATGGGCTCATGCTTCTTGGTCAAGACTTCATTAAGGCTTGCCAAGATATACGCTCGGGCCTTCTCGTTTGCCCTTGTCCATTGCTCATATGCTTCCCGAATATTTCGAAGAGCAGTAGAAGGTGAAACGGGAGGACACTCCTCAATCAGGATGAAACGTAAGTCATTGATGATTAAAATCGTGTTTATGGTGTTTTCCAACTAGCATAATTTTCGCCAGTTAATTTGTCGGCGGCAAGTAAACTAAGAGTCGCGGTAGCCATCTTATATTGCTGAAAAAGAACAAACTTAATTTAGTATACTTGCATTAAACCACTTTTTGAAAACCAATCAAGTTTTAGCAAAACAGTCTTGTGTACCCTAAGTGACATCTATTTTGCAATGATACTTCAGTGAGGCAAGACAAAAGTCACCGTAAGGTGATTAAGTACCCTTTCACTAAAATGGGACTTTCTCAAACATTAGATAGAAACAAATCCTTGTAACTGTAACTAATAGTCACCATTGTTCGATCCAAAATTTGTTAAAATCATTAACAATTTTGTGTAAAGGCAACCCCACATTTTAGGTTCTAGAGTCCCGCCCCAATGAGCTAACCTTAGGGAAAAGTTGATTGGAACAAGAGACTGAAGCAACCCTATCCATTTCTGGAGATCAAATAAAGTGTCATGCAATATTTCCATCCTTTAGGAGGACACCACGATACCTCGAGGCAATGCATGAAACTCTATCCAACTTAATGGGAGAGACCGAGAGATGTGTTGTCACACGTGCCACTCCCATTTACTATAAACACTCTCTCCATTCACCTCGGTATTGACCTATCCAAATGCCACCCATAGGGGGACACCCATGGTGCCTCGAGGTTGAGAGTAGATCTCACGATGTGAACTTTTGGGGAGAAATGTGTAAAGGCAAAAATTGAAGTATCATATACCCCATTTTCCTCCCATTGAGTGTTCTACCTAGGGTTAATTAACTTAGGAAAATCTAGCTACTAATTTTATCTAAGTGTTTGTTTAATTTTCTAAACAACAACTCTTGTCTTTGATGATTAAATAACGTTGATTGAAGTCTTATTAAACTCTTTAACAGACTTTCATCAAACATGTAACTAATCTATCTAACTCATCTTTCCAGGTAGGTTCCCAGGTAGGGGTGCGACGTTTCCATTGACTTAAGTACCCCAGTCTAACCAGAACCAACCTTAGACAAAAGGTCCCTTATAGATATATTTGTTACACATTTAATCTTTTATTAGGAATTAATTTAATTCTATTAAACCGATTTAAAATATTAAACTTAGATTTCTAATCTCATTAGAAATGTTATCTTAGGTCTATCTCAAATTTTAAAACACTTTTAAAAAATGATTATAACCTAAGGTTTGCATGCAACTCTTTATTATTGATTTTAATTCTAATTTCATTCATTATAACAATTATAAGAAATGAAACAATTAAAACCAACCATTGCAAGCTAGACATACATAAGTTATTTATAACCATTATAAATAAACCTAAGGCAGTGTCATACTTCATGCAATGTTCATTCATTATTAATATATAACTTTTATGTAACTGAGTAATGAACTAGGCTATAGCATATATTCTATACAACCATTCAACCTTATATTATAATATAAATGATGCATGGATATGCTATAATGCATATATATTATAACTCTTATATTATATGATGCATGACCATGCTTTATGTAATTTAAATCATGCATACTAGTATATTATAACACTTATAATATAGAATGATGCATGAAAATAAATGCATAACCTATGGTGAGTTTTACAACTATATGACATACATTATGGCATATAAAATAAACATACATCACATGTATATTTAAATTAAAGTTGATGGATCGGGATAGAATATCTCTAAAAACCAAAAATTAAAGGCTAACTTATTACAAAATTGAGTCCATTGGTTTGAAATAAGTGAACTGGGTCTTGAACCGCTTGCCTCAAACCGTTCCACCAAGAACCCTTGTAGCTGATCGTGTAATAAACTCCTGATCGTCGAGCAGCGAGGCATCAAGTATAGATGATCGTTTATATGTGATCGCATAGATTTTGACTATGCAATGAGCATGAAAGTCTATGCGATCATGTAGTTAGCATGCATGTGTCGAGTATCGCATACTATGAAATTGTGTAGCTAATGACTATGCGATGAGCATGATAATCTACACGATCGTTTAGCATGCAAACTTGTGTCGAGTATCATATACCGTCGATCGTTCATCAAACGAGCACCTACACGATCATACAACCAACGCAACCTGATCATGTAGAAAACTCCACACGATCGCCTAGCATTAGCAATGTGATCGTTTAGCAAATGCTACACAATCGTGTAGTAAACTCTACACGATTACATAACAAAATCTAAATGATCGTTTAGCTCTAGCTACACTATGTGACAACCTTCTTTTCGTCTTTTCCATCGAAACGCACTGCAACCCTTCTTCTAAAGACTCAAGAACGACTTAAAACTTAAACAAATACAGACTCGATTGCAATTTATTGCCTAAAAATGCAGGGGCCCTTACAATACAGCTTTGTAAATTAAATAGAAAACCATAAAACGAGATTTCTATCCTGAAATATCCATCAACAAACCATCTACAAACATTTATTAAATAAACGCAATGCAGATTATAAAACCCACTAGTACTGTAAACGAATTCAATACAAAATTGGAATTTGGAATAAGAAACCAACAACCTGTCTTTGATACCAATTGAAGGAGATCCTTGAGTGGAAGCGAATCGTCTAAATTCCATTAATTATTGAAAACATGATTTACAGTAAACATACAAGATATGCAATCAAAATAAATTACAACATGCTTGATAAAAGAAAAAAGGGTTCAAGAGACATTACCTTTGAAGACCTTTTCTCTTCACGTAACTCCCTTGAACAGTCACGAACTCAACAACTCTTGAAGACCTTCTTCAAGATTTTCTCGAACCAAACGAAAAAGACACTACCACAATGAGCCTTTGGTATTCTCGAGGTGAGAACCCAAGAGTAGTGGGCTCTGATTATTTTGGTTAGGAGTGATAGTTTGAGTGTAGAGGAAGAAGATTGAGGAACACACAGAACTATTATGCAAACTCAATCGTACAGCAAATGTGTTAATCGTTACGTGCAAAGGAAGAAGATAAAACAATTTTCTTTTATTCCTTTTTCCATAAAAACAATAACCACCCACTAAGGTGGTTGGAGAGAAAAGAGAGAAGTTATTATTCAAAAATAATAAAATAATATAAATAAATATGATAACTAACTTATCATATTATATTTATATTAAATTATATGTTATATCAAATATAACATATAACCTATAGTTTTAATATTGTATCATATATAATATAAACTATAGTTTCTTTTCTCTACTTTATGACATTTAATATAAATCATATTGATATTAAATTTAACAACTATGAATCACATTCATAGAAAATATATTTGAATCTCATTCAAATACTTATTTCTTCCAATTAAACTATAATGTATCGAATACATTATGAAAATTATATCATATATAATTAAATCCTTCTTATTAATTCGAACAATTCAAATTAACTCAAAAATTGATTCTCAACTAAATCCTTCTAAGCTACTAAGGGAATCTTATGGATACATAGCTTGAAGCTCCAATGGTACATGAATAATTAACTAAACTCTTTAATTACATATTTACCATCCATTAACTGCCGAGCACTCCACTCAAAAAATGGATTCTTCGTACTACGATATACTTCTGTGTCCATTGGATATAACCAATCAACAGTACGATGACCCTTCACAAATTTCTCGTAAGTACATCTGAGCCAAATTACCGTTTTTCCCCTGTAGTTACATCTAACTCCTTAAGTACCACTGATCCCTCTAATAAACAATAGATCATAGTCCCACCATGACTAAACCCCTCTCGGGCCAGGAGAGGGTGTGGTGCCACATTGTTCAAGACCTGGAATTATCCCTTAAGGGAGTAATTTACCTACTTACTCCTGCTTCGGGGAAGGAGTAAATTCCATCTTGTGTTGTTGTGTTCCCAACTCCCCAATCAGGCGAATCCCCAAAATGGGAGGATTGTTGAGTCGGCGATCTGCCACTCTCACCCATACAAATCAAAGGACTGCCTTCATATGCAAGAGTTCACAAATCACTCAGGATTCAGGTCATGTTACCTATAGTCATCTTGATGAACAGAAAGTCTCTATTATGAATGGTTTTATATAATGAGACTAAATATTTCGTGGTTCAGTCTTATACAAACTCTTTTGTGTAGAATATCCCCGCTCGCATGTCTAATACATCAATGATCAGGATCAGATCATTTGTAGCACTTTACAACAATTGTAACACCTACAAAGTGGGCCATACTCCTAGTGTCACCAGGATAAGGTACCCAACTGTATCCATATACTATAGACCATTTAGGTTATCGCTTAAACATGATCCACCTGTATGTCTCCACATACATGTTTAAGTTACAACGATAACCTTAGATATTAGTTTATTGGTTTGTGTTTAATGCAACTAAAATATCATATATTATTAATCACATAAGAGTTTGTTCATACAATGTTTACAAACTATAGGACCTTATGAGATTTAGGGCTTCAACCCTGACAGTTTTCACATTACTGTGTTTTGAGAAGTAGATAAGAGTTTGTAACCTTAGGAGAGGATTTTATGAAGAAAGAGTTCTTCAAAAGTAAGTCTACTATTTTTCTTTTCCTTTCTTTAAAATAAGAAAGCATGTTTAGTTTACTGTTTTTCCTCTGTAATGTTCTTCTCTGTATTTTAATTAGTTCCAAAAATGAATTCGCTGACACAAGCGATCACTCACTTCCACTGTGGAAATTCGATTCATTCACTATGCATCGGCTAAGGTAGCCTTATTTATGTCATATTGTGTACAAGGCCTGACATTTGCTATGTAGTTGGGGTAGTCAGTAGATATCAATTCAATCCAGGATATGATCATTGGACCATAGTTAAAACCATCTCCAAGTATCTTTGGAGAACGGGTGACTATATACTTGTGATTTGGGCTAAGAATTTGACCTTTACAAGATACACTGACTCTAATTTTGAGACTGATAAGGATTTTAGGAAATCCACATCAGGGTTAGTGTTCACTCTTAATGGAGCTGTAGTTTACGTAGCACAAAGCAAGGTTGCATTGCTGACTCTACCATGAAGACAGAGTATGTAGCTGCTCATGAAACTACTAACTAAGTTGTCTAACTCATGAAGTTTTTAACAGACCTGGAAGTAGTTCTTAACATGTCAATCCCACCACCCTTTATTGTGATAATAGTAGTGTTGAGGCAAATTCTAGGGAGCCTAAAAGCAACAAAAGAGTAAAGCATATAGAGCGTAAGTATCATCTGATACGGGAGATTGTGCATTGAGGAGATATGATTGTCATGAAGATCGGTTCGGAGCACATGGTTCTAATCATTTACAAAGGCTCTCACGGTTGAATTATTTGGAGAGTCTATATCTACGAAATGTGCATCACCTTGTCTAGGGCAAGTGGGAGATGTTACTAGGTATAGTGTATGCCCTAGTTTTTTGTATTGTGTACTTTACTTGTATTGCACTTTATATTATATACCTCACTAGCTTTAGGACAAGTGAGAGAATTATGGGATTGGTGCCCTAAATCTCATGGTTCTCGTAGTTTAAAAATTTGTATATGAATTATTTATTTAATATAATAAGGTGTTATTTTATTGAACATTTAGATTACATTAACTCAATCCAATAAACTAAGCTCCAAGGTTATTTTATGTAACTTAAACATGTATATGCTTGACAATATTGAGTGTCTTATCCTGGTGACAGTACAGATACAACCCACTTTGTAATTGTTACAAGAGTTGTAAAGTGTTACAAATGATCTGATCTTAATTGTTCATGTGGAGACATGCGAGTTAAGGTATCCACACAAAGAGTTTGTATAAGATCGGACCGCGAAATGGTTAGTCTCTCTTTTTACTGTCGTTAATTGAAGAGATTAACATTTCATAGGATAACCATAGGTGACTCGTCCTTAATCCTGAGTGAGTTATGAACTCTTGTTTATAAAGACAATCCTTTGATCTATATTGGTGATTGTGGCTAGATTTGCCAACACAATAAGCCTACCATTTTCAGGACTTGTCCAAGTAGGGAGCTGGAAACATAGTTACACAAGACATAATTCACTTTTTTTCCATCTTTAGGGTAAGTAGATGAATTGCTCCCTTAAGGGCTGATTTCGGGTCTTGAACATTGAGGCCTTACCCTCTCACTGGCTCGAGAGGAATTAGTTTATAGTTGGATTATAAACTGTTTGTTCATTAGAGGGATCAATGGTACTTAAGGAGTTAGATGTAACTCTATGGGTAAAATAGTAATTTGACCCAACTATAGTTCTGAGCGATTTATGAAGGATCGACTTACTATTGATTGGTTATGTCCATAGACATTAAAATATATCTACAGTGCAATGGGTACAACTGTGAGTCTTTAATGGAGTGACATGCAGTTAATGAATTTGATTAATTTAATTAAAGAGTTTATTTAAATTAATCAAATTCATTAACTGCATGTCACTCCATTAAAGCATAATCTTGTATCATTGAAGCTTCTAATACAATAGATCCATAGGTCCCCTTACTAGTTCACAATAGGTAAAACAAGAATAAATTAATTTTGGATTAATTTGAATTGTTCAAATTAAATAAAGAAATTAATTGTATAAGATACAATTAATGTAATGTACATGGACACATTATAACATGAAGTAAATTTTGAATGAGATTCAAAATTATACTTTATAATATGTGAGAGATAAATATTTTCATTTTGTAGAAGTTTTAATCCAACGCATAGAGTACTCAGAAGAGAAATAAGTTTTCTCTACATTCTTCATCTTCTTCCTTAAGAAATCCCTCTCACACAAAATTACTTCTTCCTACCAAATTAAGGAGTCCTCCAATCCTTGTTTTTTTGTTCGGAGAATAGCAAGGAAACCGAGTGGTGGTATCCCTTATTCGTGACCTATTTGTCGGTGAGATGTGTTTTTCAGTTTGAGGGTGATTTGCATTTGTGCTGTTCATTTTCGAGGAGAAGAACTACGAGAAGAAAAGTCTCCAAGGGTTAGTTCTTCTCATTCCTTTCTCCCTAGAAGCATGTTGTAATTTATAAATGTTTATCATGTTCTTCTATGATTTCTTTGTTTTTTCAAGTTTTTCAAATTGAATTACATTAGCACGTGCATTCGTACGCTTTCACTATGGAATTCAATTCCTTCAATATCCACTGATATAACCATTAAAGCAATTCGATCATTCACAAGTTGTTCTTAATTACAGTTGGGTTAAATTACCATTTTACCCCTATAATCACCTCTTGCTCCTTAAGTACCACTGATCCTTATGAACAATTTATTTATGTTCCAACTACAAACTAAGTCCCTTTCGGGCCAGTGAGATGGTGGGGTCCCATTGTTCAATTCTGGGAGTCAACACCTAAGGAAACAACTTATCTACTTACCTAAAGACTGGAAGAAGTGGATTCCATCTTGTATAGCTATTTTCACAGCTACTCAGTGTAACACCCCACACTTTTTTTTATTTATTTATTATTAATGTAAAACTTTTTCCCTTTTCAGTAATAGTCCTTAGTTAAAGGGCATGTTTGGAATTCTAAATTTAAAGTATGAATACGAGGATTTAAGTGTTGTCTGGAATTTATTCACAAATTTTTCAATTTTCAAATGCAATTTAAAAAAAGTTATGGCAGGAATTAATCATTTTTGGAAAAAGGAAAGGGATTAAATAGTATAAAGTGAGTTAAAAAAAGATTTAATTAGAAATATACTATTTTTCTTTATTATTATTATTATTATTATTATTGTTAGTTTTTTTTTAAAATAAAAAGGGCACCCCCCATCTTACTCACCGCCGCCTCGCTCGTCCCCCGCCAGTCACGAATCACAACCGCCTCGCTCGTCCGCTGCTAGTCACGAATCCCAGCCGCTCGCATCTCTTTCTCTCTCGACAACCCTCGCCCATCACTCCCGTCTCGTCAATCGGTCAAGCCGCGCCACCTCCAATCGCCATCTCAGACCTAGCCGTGCGCGTGCCACCCATTCTCATATTTGACCGCACTGCTTCCCTCGCCCTTCGCTCACGAAAGTTCTCGCCAACCGGTCAAGTCACGCCGCCTCCGACCGACGTCTCGGATCCAGCTCCCCCGCGTCCGCCACCCTAGCCGCTTCGCTACCGGCTAATGTCACCCTGCCACGTCGGGTCCGTTTTGGTCTTCGTCAAATCTATTAGGGTAGGGTTGTGTCAGTTCGTTCGTTCTCTTGGCCATTAATATTGCGTTCAGTGTTATGACTCATCTTTATTGAATTTCGTTTCAAGCTTAAGTCATTAGGGAGTTTGGAAGTCAAAGGAGGCACCGTCGTGGAAGGTGGAAGTGTTTTTCTTCCTTTGAGTAAGTTCTTGATAGTTTGGACTTGGACCTGAAGTCTTACAATTATGACTTCAACTTAAATTTGAGAGTTGTTTTGTTGGTAGGACCGCTACTTTGGATTGCCGTCATAGTTTGGTGGTCTAAAATTTTTATCTGTAGAGTATCGACTCGAGGTAAGTAATCTTATCACTGGAACTGCCCACGGGCCAGGCTCTAGTTGTATGCTAGATGATAAGTGTATGTTATGGTAAATGTTAGCATTGTTGATTAACAGTATGACTTGAGTCAAAGTATGTTCTGGCACAAATTCTGATTTATGTATATACACATCTAAGTGCTTGATCGTTAATATGTGATAGTATGTGTTTTCACATGTCGATGTTTGATCTGTTGGCGTTGAGGCATACTTTTATGTTGTGGATTTATGATATAAGTTATACATGGATGATGTATAATATGTTGTTAAGAATTATGGGTATGTGATGCAGCCATGGTATTAAAGATTTTATGTATGCTTTAGAACCGTACAATGTTGAATCTTAGCACGTTAGGACTGTGTGAATATCCTCATTGATTAGTTAGATGCTCACTAGTTTTGTGTTTTCTTCGGGATTCACCAGTTTGTGTTTCCTTCGGGATTCACTAGTTTTGTGTTTCCTTCGGGATTCACCAGTTTGTGTTTCCTTCGGGATTCACCAGTTTTGTGTTTCCTTCAGGATTCACCAATTTTGTGGGCATACTTAACTACAATAAGATAGGACTCAGTCTCTTATATGTTACATGTATTTATATGCCATATGTGGGTATCTAGAGGACATAGATGCCTAGCCTGACCCCAGTGGTGGGGTTACTTATTGAGTATTTTATACTCATTCTTTCTTATGTTGATGTTTCAGGTAAGGGTAGAGATGCACTGGTGATGACACAGTGGAATTCATGATCGAGCCACTGGGACTAGTCTTTACGCTTCCGCATCATGAGATTTAGAGTTTTTTTTTTTTTTTTGTTTCCCTAGACGTTTAGTTTTGATGTTTGAAACTTATTATTATTAAGAATTGTTTTTCATGTGTACTTATTAACCTTTATGATTTATGGGTACCTTATTATTGCTTTTAACAATTGTATCTAATAAATGTCTTTTGAACTTTTCTTGATTTTAATTAGCATTTATTTCAAATGACTGAGCGTCGTCTTAAATTCTTTGCATGCATTTATTTTAGTAATGGCCTTACCTAAGTCCTAGGGGGTCGGGTCGTTACACTCGGTCTCGTCCCCAAAATGGTAGACAAATTGAGCCGATGACTCAAGCCACTTTCACCTGTATAAATCAAAAGACAATCCTTCATAGGTAGGAGTCCATAATTCACTCAGAATTAAGATCGAGTTACATATGATCATTGTTTGAAATATTAATCTCTTCAGTCTATGGTGTTGCAAAGAGAGATTAAATATTTCATAGTCCAATTTAATCTTATATAAGCTCTTTGTATAGGATATCCCCACTTGTATGTCCTACATGAATGATTTGGATCAAATAGTTTGTAACGTTTACAAAGTGGGTCGTATCCATAGTATTACTAGAATAAAGTATCGAACCTTATCCATATACTATAGACTTTTTAGGTTATTACTTGAATATGATCCACCTATACGTCAACCACATACTGTTCAAGTTACATTAAATAGTATTGGATCTTAGTTTATTGGATTTGAGTTATGCAAGTCTAAATGTCAAAATAAATAAGACTTTATTTATTAAATAGACAATTTATTTACAAAGTACAAACCACGAATTTAGCGCATAAACCCCAACAATCTCTCACTTTGTCCTAAAGCAAGTGGAATGTATAATATATTAGAGTAAAATACAATAAACAAGGGCATACACTATTTCCAGTAATAGGAACGACTGTTTGCTGACAATTGCTTGGGTTCTATACAATATTATACTGTAACCAGCTGACTTGAAATGGTGATGGTATTATGGTGTGGTGATCTCAAACACCTACAAGAACTCTTCCCTGGTTGAATGTATTGGTTACAGATACAAGGTATGTGCATTTTTAAAATTTTATTACAATGTGTTTGCTTAATTTTTCACTTTTTTTAATAAAGGATAATTTCTTCTACTACCTATACACACATGCTGAAGTTGGATGTCGAGTTCTACAAATAGAGTATTTAAGGATAATAAAATATTAATCAATTTAAAGATGGTTTAACTTTAAGATTATAAACTTTTTTGAAAGTTAAAGTTTACTTCCCCAAAGATTTTTACTAAGCACTGATGATTAGGTATTTGTGTGTCTTTTTTAATTCGTTTAATGGGAAAAAAAAGTCTCTTTTAAATTTGCGAATAAAATGTTGATTGTTATATTTGAGAGTTTTAAATTTATTATGTATCGTTTGTTCGGTAAGAATGCTAATGAAATCTTGGATCTTTTTATTTTTAAACCTAACAAAATCTTGTTAAGATTTAGATTTTATACATTTTTTTTAATCATCATGTAATTGTTGTTAAGGTGGTCAATTAAAAATTCTCAAATAATAATTCAAAAAACCATTTTGCAATTTTCCTAATTTTGAAACCTTTGTGCTATCTTTTACAATGCATCTTTAAAATTTGCTATTTCACATGTCGACCCTTTAAAATAAGGTAATTGTAATGGGTAGCACTTTTTTAAGAATAATAATTATATGTATAGTAGCATTTTTATAAAAAAGAATTATAAATATAACAAATCTATCAATGATAGACTACTGTTAGTGATAAATTCTATCGTTGTGGCAAAAAGCATATTCCGCAACTAAAAGGAGTCCTTTACCAAGTAAATTACGCACCCTGCTCTTCTCTTACAAGCAAGTAGCTTTGATTTGGAAATAAGCTAAAAGTCAAGTAGTACGAGTTGAAGTGAAGATCCGTTAGCTGCAACTGACAAAATGACTCGTATGCCAATGGAAGCCTTAGCAATATTCTCCACAGAAACTCTAATTTGACGAGAGTCCTGTCAAGGAAGCAAAGATTTCACCATCAATAAAGTGAGGGCTTTCCGAACTTTCCCCATCCCCCTTTCCATTCTTCCTTCCCCTCTCATTCCCCCTTTTTCAATAAAGAAGTCCCGCTCCCTAAAGTAAGTAAAGGGCGAGCATTTGGTAGCACAGTCGAGATAATGATGGGTTCTCTGCCCCTACGAGGATAGGGTGACAGAAGTTTTGAGAATTCAAAATAAGGTCACAACGAAATGAATCGTTTATCATCACGATAGGTGTCAAATGGAAGTGCAATGAAGTATGCAGCTGAGGCATTCTAACAAATAGACTTTCTTCAATGATATGGTCTGATATTCACATAGTTAGCTCTAAATTTTGTTGTATTTATAAATTTTGTGAATATCTTCGGTCTCATAGTTATATTTGCAACACTCCCTTTAAAATATTGTGCTATTAATTTTATGAAAATATTCATGAAAATGTCCATAAAATACCAATATTGATAGATATTGTTAAAGAAATTATTAAAAATAAGAAAATAAAAAATAATTACCAAAGTGTGCTTAACTCTAATAAGCATAATCTTCTTTCTTAGAGGTCGGAGGTTTAATCCCCCATCCCACAGTTTTGTATCCATAATATTAATATTTCCATTGACATTTTCATATTTTTCACAAGTTCGATATCGACATGAGGGAGAAATATGGTTAGGGTTTAATCTTCCATCCCCAATTTTGTATCTATAATATTAATATTTTCATTGACATTTTAATGTTTTCATGAGTTCGATATGAACATGAAGGATAAATTCAATATTTCAAGTAGAAAAATCTGTGAATCGGTAAATATATAAAGATATATATATATATGTTTTGTTCCTTTTTTTTATCTCTATCCACTCCAAACCCACACAAGAAAGAGAAGCTACGAGCAACCAAACCCATCTACCTCCGGCCACAATCTATGTTCGCCACCACTCGCCAACAACACCCATGCAGTAGGGACTCTCTCACATCTCTCTTTCTTTCTTTCTTTTTCTCTCTCAAACCATATTTCTTTCTTCCTTTTTTTGTCTCAAATCTCTTCTAATATTTAATTATTTTTCCAGGAATTCAATTTGAAAACTTTTTAATTTGTGAGATAATTCCATAAATCTTTTAACCAGTGAAACCGAGTTCGAGTGAAAAGTTTCCTCTAGTGAACAAAGTATGTAGATTGTAGATTGTGGAATGTATGTATGTTTTGTTCTCTCTGAACTCTATTTTGTTTAACCTCAACCCCTCCTTTTCTAAGTATGGTGTATTTCCATAACTGAACCAAGATTTTCACTGTTAAATTCAAAGTATTTGTGTGGCTTTTTTTATACATTGTATTTTTCTATTTACATGGCCCAATCTGAGGCTGCAACATTATTTTGTATTCGTTTTTAGAGGAAAGATAGTGTATAGGTGTGTGATAGTACAAGGTATACAAATCTTCAATGTCGGCAATGGAAGGTTTAGATGGGAATTTGCACATAGGTTTTAGAATCCAAAGGTTTGCGATGACATCTGGGTATTCCGGAAGAGTATCGGCAACTGGAGGGTTGAAAGGGTATTGACAATTGGAGGGATGAAACGATGTTATTGAAGGGTTGTAAGTGTATCGGCAACTTCAATCCGAAGGCGTGAACGTGTTTGCGAAGGCTGAAGATTAAATAGTTTTGTGAAGTCTATAGATGGAAGATGAAACATTGGGTATTGAAGGGATATAAGGGTTCTAGTTGAAGTATTAAAAATGAAATGTGATCTTAGCCAAAAGACGGAGAAAGGTATGTTTTCTCAATTATCACAACCGCGCTTTTATGGCCCAATCGCGCAAAACCATTAGCAAAACTATCAAACAAATTCATTTCATGGCTTCCCTCCCTTTTCAAGTTTGTGATGGAGCTTAGGTTTATTTCATAATTTTAGAATTCGTCCTACTAAATTTATGAACTTTTAGAAACTTTTATTGTTTGAAATCTATTTTTTTCTATAAAAAAATGTTTAAATAAATTTTTATACTTTTTTTCTCTAATAAATTTCTAGATTTTTAATTTTGTGCTAAAGGAGTCTTTAAATATTTACTGATTTTTAAAATTCACAGTTCCATTAGATACAAAATTGAAATTGTAGTCTTCTTTGACTTATAATTTAATTTCTATCTAATATATCTATTGGCGCTTGGATCTCGTTCGTTTTGGGTGGCTTGGCAAGTGACTTGTAGACTTGACCTCCAAATTGCTTCCTTATGGTCTAGTCTTGAAGTTGTTTGAGTCGACTTGCGTAAAATATTCTCACACTGGTGTGGTCTATGATGGAGTTAACTATTAACGAGTAAAAGCAATAATGGATCTAAAGCACTTGTTGAATAAGAAAATTTAGACCAATCACAAATTATTTACTAAATTAATGATGAAATTCCAAGTCATCAAATTTGGGACCAATTAGGAGTTGATATGTGTCCCAAATTGAAGTTAAAGAGAAATTCCAATGACGCCATGTGTTTTCATCATGACCGTTGAATCAGATAAAATTAATTTGACCCAATTTGATATTATTATTTGGGTTAAAGTCCAACTAAGCCTAAAATAGGCTGAATTGGACCCAAATGTCAAATCAGACTCAAAACCAACTAATTGAGCCCAAGGGTCAGCCCCAAACCAACCAAGTCCAAGCTCACGAACCCCACCTGAGAACTCTATAAATAGAGAAGTTCTCTTCATTTGTGGAGGGACAACAATTCTACAATCCAGAGAGCCTAGAGAGAATTCTCTCAACAATCGGAAGACTCCTAGACTCTTGAAGTTGCACACTCCTTGAAGACACAAGTCTCCTAAAGATACAAAAACTCTTCCAAGACTTCAACTTCAAGAAAATCACGTGTTCCGCTTCTTCAAGTCAAGCATACGCATTCACCTGAGAGAGAATCAGATGATCAAATACTAGAGATTGAATCACATCGTATCAACATCAACATCAACACAAGTTCAACTCCACGAAACAAGTTTCTCCGAAAGCCTCGTGCGAACACTAATCCTCCAAGAAGATCATGAAGCCCAAAGGTCGATCATCCAAGCAGATCATCAAGCCCAAAAGCCAATCATCAAAGAAGATCAACAAGCCCAAAGGTCGGTCATCGACGAAGATAAACTAACTTAAAGATTAAAATTTATTTTCAACACATTAAAGAATTATATATTAGAGATTGTAATTGCTATACTGAAATCAATACAAATACAAAAGTTCAAATACTACGAAGCAAGTTTCTCCAGAAATCTCATGCGAAAAAATTGGCACACCTAGTGGGACCTCTCTACCTCTCATCTCTCTCATTATCCAAGTCAATAAATCAACAAATGACACCAAATAAAGTTGCATCCAAAGCTACTGCTGCAAGCGACTTCTACATGGGACCTGTCACCTATAGTCACTCAAAGAAGATTCTGCATAAGCATGAACAAAACTCTGTCACTACGAAGAAAATTTGGGAACAGCTAATGGAATTTCCTAAAGGTGGGATCGCCATTAGAAAAAATCCCTTGTTTGACAACTCTGTTCCTGCTTCCTATCGATCAGAAAAAGAATCACACTTTGATATAGTGTCTGTCATGATGGCTGATGTAATGGTTGAGTCAGCCATGGCAAAGATGGAGAGGAAGATAAATTTCCTAATGAAAGCTATAGAGAAGCGAGATCATAAAATTGTTGCCTTAAGAGAATATATGTAGGCTCATGAAGCTACTGAGTCGAGTTAAACTCCTACTGTTAAAGCCAATAACAAAGGGAAAACCGTGTTGCAGGAAAACCAATCGCAACAATCAACTTCTGTTGCCTTCTCGTCAGTCCAGCAACTGTAGGATATGATCACCAACTTCATCAGAGCTTAGTATGAAGGCCCGTCTCAGACTTCTTTATGTACTCCAAGTCGTACATTAAGAGAATCAACAACCTGAGAATGTCTGTTGGGTACCAACCTCCAAAGTCCAGTAGTTTGATGGAAACGACAATCCGAAAAAACATATTGCTCACATCATCGAAACATGTGAAAATGCAGGAACTAGAGGAGACCTGCTAGTCAAGAAGTTCATTCATACCTTGAAAGGAAATGCTTTCGATTGGTATACTAATCTAAAGTCGGAAGCGATTGATAGTTGAGAACAGTTGGAAAGAGACTTCCTCAACCGCTTTTATAACACTAGGTATATCGTCAGCATGATGCAGATGACAAACACAAGCAATGAAAGGGAGAGTCGGTCATCGACTACATCAACCGAGGGAGAGCTCTAAGTCTATATTGAAAAGATAGGCTCACGGAGTTGTCCACAATGGAGATGTGCACCCAAGGAATGCACTGGGAGCTTCTCTACATCCTACAAAGGATAAAATCTCATACGTTTGAGGATTTGCAACACGCACTCATGACATAGAGTTAAGCATCGCCAACAGGGGAACTAAAGATTTTCTAGTCCCTAAAGGGAGAGATCACAATAATGAAACCAAGGGCATTGAAAAGATCGTGAATAGTGCCACTAAAGAATCTATGGTCATTCATGCAACCCCAATGAAATTTTTCTCTAAAAGAAAACAAAAAAAAATTGAAAGAAAACAAAATGAGAGCAAGAAGCGTCGCCCAACTCTTAAAGAAAGAAAGAAGAAGGTTTATCTATTCCCTAATTCTGATGTTGTGAATATGCTGGAGCAACTGCTAGAGAAGAGACTTATTCAGTTACCGAAATGCAAGTGATCGGAACAAGCAGGAAAATTAGATGATCCTATTACTGCAAGTTGTTGAGGTTGATGCCCTAAATCTCGTTAGGTACAATAGTTTGTAAACATGTATATGAATAAACATTATGTGATATAATATGAGATTTTTTCTTCACTACAGTCTTTGATATATGAGATATTTTGTTATATTAACCACAAACCAATAAACAAAGATCCCTAGTTATCGTTGTAACTTAAACATGTATGTATTGACATATAAGTGGATCGTGTTTTAGGTGACAACCTAAATGGCCGGTAGTAGATGGATAAAGGAGGGAAACCTTATCCTATTAACGCTACGAGTGTGGCTTGCTTTGTAGATGTTACAATTGTTGTAATGTACTACATATGATCTGATCCTGACCATTTATGCATTAGACATGCGAGTAGGGATGTTCTATACAAAAGAGTTTGTATAAAATCGGACCACAAAATGTTTAGTCTTGTTATACAACACTGTTAATGACAGAGACTTTCATTTCACTAGGATGACCATAGGTAACATGACCTTAATCTTAAGTGAGTTGGAAACTTCTACCTATGAGGCCGGTCTTTTTATTTGTATGGGTACGAGTAGCCAGATCGTCGACTCAAACCTACCACTTTGGGGTTCGTCCGATTGGGGAGCTGAAAACTCAGCTACATATGACGAAATTCACTCATTCCCCGTTCTAGGGGTAATAGATAAATTGCTCCCTTAAAGGCTGATTCCGGGACTTAAACAATGTGGCACCACATCTTCTCTTGGCCCGAGAAGGATTCACTCATAATAGGACTATGATGTATTGTTCATTAGAGAAATCAATGGTACTTAAGGAGTTAGATGTAATTACAGGGGCAAAACGGTAAATTGGTTCGACTGTACTTATGAGCGATTTGTGAAGGTCATCGTACTGTTAATTGGTTATATCCAATAGACACATAAATATATCTGTAATGTGAAGAGTGCAGTTGTCGGTCTTTAGTGGAATGTCAGGCAGTTAACGGATGGTGGATATTGTGATTAAAGAGTTTAGTCAGTTATTCACATACCGTTAGAGCTTCAAGCTATAGATCCATAAGGTCCCCTTGGTAACTCAATGGATTCATGTTGAGAATCAGTTGTTGGGTTAGTTTGAAATATTCAAATTAACAAAAGGAAATTTAATTGTATATGTATTAATTAAATTGTATCAGTTGTATGAGATATACTTGACTTAATATATTAGATACATTAATTGGAGGAATTATTATTAAATGCTAAAAGGAAGAAAAAGAACTATGGTTTAAATATTGCAGGAAATGTGATATTAAAACTATAGGTTATGAATATATTGATTATATTTGTAATTAAATCAATTGTATGATAATTGGTTACGATTTTTTCACCCATAACCAACTTAGTGGGAAGTTGTAATAAGTTATGGTAACTGATGGTTAAAATGAAAATTATTTTCATTTTTAGATGATGCGATCATTTACGATTTGGTGAATTGGGCGATCAAAAGATATAGTTATACGATAGCTTGAGAGCATACACGATCGTGTAAAGAGTTTTCTATACGATACTGACTTGTCTTCTAAACAATTGAGTATACTGTCTATAAGATAGACTAAAATTATCTCCCACTTACTCGATCGTCTACACGATCTGAAAATTTCTCTTACCCTCTACAAAATTCAACAGAGCCCACAACTCCTTGATTCTCATATCGAGAATACCAAGGTAGCCTTCTGGTGGTGTCTTCTTCTTGTTCGAGGGACGAGTGGAGATTTGTTCTTGCTGAGGAGATTGTTGTTCGAGAGTAGATTCGTTCATGTTGGTGAATGATCGTGCAGTGAGTTTGAGGGAACAAGAAGAATAGTCTTCAAAGGTAAGTTCGCTTGAACCTTAGTATTTCCCTTTCTGAAGCATGTTATAATTTAGAGTTTTGTATAACTATTACTGTTTGATTGTAAATATGTGTGTTCTATCACAATGGGGTTTGGAATGATCTCGCTTCCGCTCACGGGTCTCTTTGTTAAGAGTTCTTTCACAAGTGTCATCGGGTCGTTAGACACCTGGTGGAAAGTGCTTTGTGTTGAAGGAGCTAATTCTGAAGTTGGCTCGTGAAAAGAAGATTGAGCTAGATTTGGATGAAGTATCTCAAACAAATCATGTCAGAATAGTGACAACTTCAAGTGTTCCAACACCGTCTACATCTTATGATCAAAGAGAAAGCATGATCTGATTTAAAACCTTTGAGCCATAGTTGTTCGGTTCCAATAAGAGATTAAAATGACAGACTCCCAGAAGAAAGATGAGCCTGTTGAAGAAAATGACAAGGGGTAGATCCTCATGACTTGTCGAAAAAGAAGACAGTCGAATTTCACCCAAAAAGAGCTGCGCTTCTATCAAAGCTATAGAAGACGGAACAAGATTCATAAAAAGAAAGGAAAAAAAGATGGCATGGAAGCCTAAGTCTGCTAAAGAAGAGGACAAGGACTTCCCTAAACTTCGACGACCAGTAACTTTGGTAGAATTTCTCCCAAGAAGCTTCCTCGATAATCATCCAGATGAAGTATCAAAAGTTATTGATATGCTGTCAGTATAGCGAAAGTTAACAACAATCATATAACTACTGAAGAAGTCGATGATTCAAAAGAAATTGAGTAAAGAATTTATGTCTTCAATCGTGTCAAGCCTTCAACTACTCAATCTTCAGTCTTCCAAAGATTAAGTATGGCCACAATAGAAGAAGAAAGCCAATGTCCAACATCTATTGTAACTCGAACTTTAGCTTTCAAGAAGCTAAGTATCTTCACATCAAAGAAAGATCAACCTTCAACATCTGCTTTTGATCGTCTTTAGATGAAAAGCGATCAACATATAAGAAAGATGAAAACATTGAAGGTAAGACCATTTCATGAAAAAAAAAATGACAAGAAGATTCACAGTCGTGACCCTTCACACATGAAGAGGAAGTTATCTGTTGATATAAATACAGAAGGTTCCTTAATGGTGAAGCCAACCTCATCATATTAACAAACTCTACAAATGAAAAGGGTGATCAAAGCCATGATAAAATAAGAGCTTCTAAAGTTTAAATGTAGAAGCTCTTCATCACAAGAGCCTAAACTACATGTTGCTCCTGGCCTGTATGAGCTTAAAAGTTGAACGGTCCCAAAAGAGAAAAAAAGAACTTTTTCTGAACTATGTTATGGCTTGATCCCTGTCATTGTAAAGGGTATGTAGATAGCTTGAGGGAAACTTTAAGTTAGTCCCCAAAAAAAAAAAAAAAAAAGCAAAAAAAAATATTCCTTTTGAACTATATCATGACTTGATCCCTTTCTTCAAGGGTACGTAGGCAACTTAAAGAAATTTAAGTTCAGTCTATCAAATAGAAGTGGCACAATCACCCTACGTGTGGCACTACAAAAAAAAATTGATCATGTTCATCTCTACTAAGGGACAACACAACAAATTAAAGATGTTCATCTCTACTAAGAGCAACACAATAAATTGAAGACGCATGTTGTCTGTACGATGCTACACAGGTTGGATGTGTACAATAAGGTTATCGTAAGAAAATTCAATCATCTTTTCGCTCACTTAAATAAAGAAGTTGGACATTTCATACTTCAAGTTCGAAGCATCACTCACTTATAGTTTGACTTTTCATCATAAGCTATAGATGTTCTCCAAGATCAAGTTCAAAAGTTTTGTCAATGCTTCTCTAAATTCAGGTTTGAAGGCTTCATCGATGCTTCTTAAAATTCAAGTTTGAAGGATTTGTCAATGCTTCATCAAATTTAAAGCTCGGAGGCTTCATTGTTGCTTCTTCATCATCATGTTTAAGGCATCTGTTATCTTCAACACTGGGATTTCGCTCATCTGAAGTGGCATTTCATCTTCAAAGTCCGGTATGGCTCGTTTTACTTCATTTTCTCAAGACTAGAAATGATGCATCTTCAAAATCAAGCCTGGAAAATTTGCTAATGATTCTTTAAATTCAAGTTCGAAGAATTTGCAATGCTTCCTCAAATTCAAGTTCAGAGGCTTTTTCGATGTTCTTTCCCATCTTCAAGTCTAAAGGCTTCGTCGATGCTCATTCATCTTCAAATTCGGAGGTTTCATTGATGCTCCATCTTCATGCTCATGTTTGGAGGCTTTGCAATGTCTTCTTTATGCTTAAGTCACGAAGTCAGGCTCAATGTGGAAGACAAAAAGTCAAGATCGATGTAGAGGGTGGAAAATCAAATCCAATTGCAACTGGAGGAAAGATAAGTTTGATGTGACTTTACTGCATCAAGTCTGGTCTTCATGGCTTCGCCTCATCTGTGAGATCAAGTCTAGTCTGCCTTGCTTTGCCTCATATTCAAGCTATCCGCCTCTACCTCATCTATAAGATTTTGTTTGGTCTTCTTTGCTCTGCCTCATATTTGAGACCGATTCTGGTCTTCCTTGTTTTGCCTCATATGTAAGATCAAGTTCGATTCTCATTGTTCCCTTTTTATCTAAGATCAATTTCGATCCACCTCGATCCACCTTGTTCCACCTCGATCCACCTTGTTCCACCTCATATGCAAGATTAAGTCTAGTTCTCATGGCTCCGCCTCATACGTAAGATCAAGTTTGAGTTGACTGGCTCTGCCTCATCTGCAAGATCAAGTCCGATCCTCATGGCTCTACCTCATATGCAAGGTGAACTTCGGTCCACCTCATATGCAAGTTGAAGTCCAATCCTCATGGCTCCGCCCCATACGCGAGATCAAGTTCGAACTGTTTGGCTCTCCCTCATCTACAAGATCGTGTCTGGTTTTCTTGGCTCTACCTCATATATGAGATCAAGTCCGGTCCTCCTAGCTCTGCCTCATATGTTAGATCAACTCTGGTTCACCGGGCTCTACCCTAACTGCAAGTCAAATCCTGTCTGCCTTTCTTCGCTTCATCTGCGCGATCAAGTCCAATCTACCAGGTTTCACATCAAGTCTGCCAAGCTTTGCCTTATATGCAAGATCAGGTCACGCACTAAGATTGAACCTAATAGACGGCGGAGATCAAAGTTGGTAAAGCACTGAGCTTGAAACCGACGAAACGTTCAAGTCAAGGACCAAAGCTAAGATCAACAGAATCCTCAGATTGGGCACTAAGATCGAAGCCAATTAAGCACTGAGTTTGAAATTGACAAAATGTTCAAGTCAAAGACTCGAGCCAAGACCGATGGAATCCTTAGGTCGCGCACTAAGATCGAAGCCAATAAAGGTGGAGATCAAGGCCGGTAGAGCACTAAGTTTGAAACCGACGAAATGCTCAAGTTAAAGACTAAAGCTGAGACCGGCAGAATCCTCAACTCGCATACTAAGATCGAAACCAATAAAGGACGGAGATCAGAACCGTTAGAGCCCTAAGTTTGAAACCGAAAAAATGCTCAAGTCAAAGACTAAAGCCAAGCTGATGGAACCCTCAGGTCACATACTAAGATCAAAGCCAATAGAGTGTTGAGATCCTCAAGGACTTAAGACAGAATATTCAGGTCGCGGACTGAGATCGTGCTTGCAGAAACCGAAAGCTACATCCCGTTCTGTTTGTAGCTTCAAAAAAAAGCAGCAATGGGGGCAAGTTAGTAAAATCAAAAAAGAAATCCTCCAAGATTAAAAGAAGGAAGAAATAGTGGGAAGTAAATGATAAAAAATGGGTTTTGATTGTAAAAAAATGGGGTGTAGAAAAAAGAAAAAGAAAAAAAGAAAAAAGAAAGAAAGAAAAGAAAAGAAAAGAAAAGAAAAGAAAAGAAAAAAAGGGAAAAGAAAAAAGAAAAAAGAAAAAAAAGTTTAAAAGAACAGGAGGGGATGAGGATACTACTGGGGTCGGTCCTATTTATAAAGGTTCTGCCAAATTCCATGACAAATTAGGAATCCAAATTAAATAAAGATTTGATTTAGATTATTAGATTTTTTAGATTTCCTAATTTAATTTTATCTTCATTTCAATTTAAATTAAGAAAAACAAATTAAGGTCCTATTTAATTTGATTTTATTAGATTTTGTCCTTAAATTTATTTCAAGCAAGATTTGGACATATTCCAAATTTTATTCAAAATCAAATTTAAATTGTGGATAAAATCTCAAATTAAAATTTGGCCATATTCCAAATTTTACTCAAAATCAAATTGTTAAGTTTGAGATTAAATGGTAGATAAAATCTCAAATTAAAATTTGGACATATTCCAAATTTATTCAAAATCAAATTTAAGTTTATTTATAAAATCTCAAATTAAAATTTGATCATATACCAAATTTTATTCAAAATCAAATTGTTCAATTTTGAGATTAAATTGTATATAAAATCTCAAATTAAAATTTGGGCATATTTCAAATTTTATCCCAAATCTAAATCATCCAAATTTAGACTTTTATCCTCAAGTAAAATTAAATTAAGAATAAGATCTCAAATTGATGTAAAATTCAAATTTGTGCATCTTCCAATTTTTATATCAAATTAGTTTCTTATCTCTATTTTCAAAACAAGTTGGGGGTAAAATCTAAAATTGAAATTTGGACATATCCCAAATTTGGACATATTTTGACTGACACATCAATTGAGATCAAATTTAAGAATAAATATATTTGAATTTCGATTCCAACTTTATATTTTTTTTAGATTCATCCATTCATATATGTGCATAAATCTCGAAAATGGAGCATTTGTTGAAGGAGAAATTTTGGACCAATCACAAATTGTCACGTCATTTACTAAATTAATGATGAAATTCCAAATCGTCAAATTTGGGACCAATTAAGAGTTGACCTGTGTCCCAAATTTCAGTTGAAGACAAATTAATTTGGCCCAATTTGATATTATTATTTGGGTTAAAGTCCAACTAAGTCTAAATTGGACCCAAATGTCAAATCATGCTCAAAACCAACTAATTGGGCCCAAGGGCTAAGCCCACGGACCCACCAAACTCAAACCCACGAAGCCCACCTGAGAACTTTATAAATAGAGAAGTTCTCTTTATTTGTGGGGGTTAACAATTCTACAATCCAAAGAACCTAGAGAGAATTCTCCCAACAATCATAAGACTCCTAGACTCCTGAAGTTGCACACTCCTTGAAGACACAAGTCTCCTAAAGATACAATGACTTTTCCAAGACTTCAACTTCAAGAAAATCACTTGCTTCACTTCTTCAAGTCAAGCGTACGCATTCAACTGAGAGAGAATCAGATGATCAAGTACTAGAGATCGAACCACATCGAATCAACATCAACATCAATACAAGTTCAACTCCATGAAACAAGTTTCTCCGGAAGCCTCTTGCGAACACTAACCCTCCAAGAAGATCATCAAGCCCAAAGGTCGACCAACCAAGAAGATCAATAAGCCAAAAGGTCGATCATCTAAGAAGATCAACAAGCTCAAAGGCCAGTCATCCAAGAAGATAAACCAACTTAAAGATTAAAGTTTATATTAAATGCGTAAAAGAATTATATATTAGAGATTGTACTTGCTATACAGAAATCAATACAAAGACAAAAGTTCAAATTCCACGAAGCAAGTTTCTCCGGAAACCTCGTGTAAACAACACTTTAATTAGGTTAATTTCATCAAATAAGCATGCAATTTAACATAAATTAAAGGGATCAAGAGTACAACCTTTGTAGCTCCAAATTGATTCTCAGTTTCGATCAAATCTTCTCAGGAACGGTTAGTAGACCACCACGAGAATCTTTTTGACTATTCTCGAGCCTTAGAACGAGATGGTGGGATCCAATAAATGACCAATTTGGAGAGAATTTGAACAAAGGTTTGAGAGAGAATTAAGAATAGGTTTTTAAAAAAAAAAAAAAAAATCTCATGAATCTCTAATTTTACCAAGAAAATTAAAATTCATAGAATTCTTCTATTTATAGGCAAAAACATGGAAATGATGCAATTTTTTTGTTAATGAAAAATTGACACTCAAAATTCCATTAACTCTTTAGTGAAAATTAGTAGGATTAGTGTCTTCAAGTGGAATCAACATCTAGCAATAACAAATATTGGATTTTTTCACTAAAATGAATCTTGATTTTTCCACTAAGATGGTCAAGAGTTCAAAGTTTGACTCTCAAAGTCTATAGTCAATATTTTGACTTTTATTTAATTTTGACCTAGTCAACAATTTTAACTTCAATTTAATTTTGACCTCTTTAATTTAAAATTAATTTAAACAACTAATTTTAATTTAAATAATTAATTAAACAATTTAATTAATTAAACCACACTAATCTCGATCAATCCTAATTAACCATTGAATCCATATAAGAAAATTCCAATAGTCAAATCTAATTTAAATATCTTTTTCTCTCTTTATATGTTTAATTCATAATTAAATATTAGATTAAATATTTTGGATATATTCAACACTATACTCCAAAAATAGAATTCGAAAACATCAAACTCGTTCATCATACTGTTCTAATGTTTAGTCTGATATGAGCTAGTAGGTAGATCTAATGGATGTACAGACCATGGGCTCCAACGATCTGAGATTAATCGACTAAATTCTTTAACCTAATTAACTAACATTAGTTAACTATCAGATCACTTTACTAAAGCCCAGTAGTCGCACTCCCCTCATTGTAGATAAATTCCTATCCACTTGATATAACTATAATCAGTAAGTCAACCCTTTGTAGGTTTGTTCGTAATAACGGATGGGTCAAAAGTTGGTTTACTCCCAAGATTACAACTTGCTCTTTAAGTCCTAATCCTCTAATGCCACATCGTATCCCTCTCAGGCCAATGAGAGGGTGGGGCCCATTATTCAAGACCAGTAGTCAACACTTAAGGAACAACCTCACCACTATCCCTAGATGTGGGTAGGAGTGAATTTTTTCTTGCACTATGTGTCCCCTAGCTATTTACCTGGTCTTACCCTTAAAATAGGGGGCTTATTAACCTAACGCCAATGAGCCAACCCTCACCTATGCAAATCTAAGAATAATCCTGAATAAACAGAAGCACATAATTAGTTTAGGATTAAAGTCAAGTTACCTAGATCATCGCTTTGAAATAGTCAATATTAAACCGTAATAGTGCTATAAAGTAAGACTAACTTACTTTTTGGTCTGGTCTTATATAAACTCTTTACACGAGACGCCCCTACTCGCATGTCCTACATGAACGATTCAGGATCGCATCATTTGTAGGTACCCAACCTTATCTGCATACTATAGACCGTTTAGACTATTTACTTGAACTTGATCAACTTTTATGTCGCTACATAAAGTCCAAGTATTCATGTTATAGTCATGGATCTTAGTTTATTGGATTTAGGGTTTTCTAAAACGAAATAAGCAATTCATATATTCAATAATAATTTTATTGAATAAAACTCAATAACAACTTTTTTGTAAACAGAATAAGTTTAAAGATTACAAACTGCGAGTTTTTAACATACAACCCAATAGTGTCAAGCCTATTGTACTCTGATGTCTAAGTTAGTACATGGACTTTAGGCTTTGCCGGGTAATCCTCAACAATATCAATTAATTTTAGGAATAACAAGACAAATAGCAAATTCTAAAGTTCCATTTAGAAAAATAGTAAAAAGTTTTCAAAATCGTACGAATAGCAAATACTAAAATTGATTTTAAAAAATAACGTTGCATCCTAAAACAAATCCAAAAGGAACTAAATTAATGCAAGTACATTGTATTTAGTATTTCAAAAATCAATTACAAGCAAATACAGGCACACATCTAAATAAACTATTACAAAATAGATGGATGAAAAATTAGATTGATTTTGGCACATTTTGAAAGCAAATGGCTGATTGATGGAGGATTGCAGAAAAGACTGAAATTAGCATGGTGGTGTGAGGTTGAAGTAGAGAGTGAAATATGAAGAGGAAAAAGAAAAGCAAATATAGATCTTGTTGGTGATCGACAATCGGCAATAGCATCACATAGAAGACGAAACAATTGAAGGAAAAAAAATCAGAGATGAAAGTTGGTGTGTGATTGCCGATTGGAGAGTCATGAACAAATAAGAAAACGAGAGAAAAAATGGAAAGAAAACACAGCTAAACTATGCGACTGCAACAATGGAAGAACGAACAAATGGGGGAGAGAGAGATAACATAGGGTTACATTTTTCAGAAAACTTTTTCATTGATTTAAACTCTATTAAGATTTATTAGATTATTCTAAAAGGAAATCTAGAATTTAAAATTATACTAAAATTTATTGTGGCGCATGAGTTTCCAAAAAAAAAAAAAAAGAAATCTAATTTTTTTAATTCTTTTTTCATAAATAAATAAATGAATATATACATACATGTACATATATACTTTTATACTTTTTCATCTCAAATTCGAAATTTACAATTTCTAGATCTTTTAACCACAAATTCAAAATTTCCAAATCCAAAAATTTCAACTGTGATAAGAAAATATATAAAAACATTTGAAAAAGAATTACATCAAATCAAAAAAAAAAAGTTACAATCTTATAAGAAAATGTATAGATAAATTGAAAAAAAAAATCAAATAAAACAAAATTTGATAAACAAAAAAATTTGAATAGATATTGGTAGAGAAAAATCAAGAAGACAAAAATTATGTTATAATCTAGAATTACAAATAAGTAATGGCTTATAACTTCAAATTACAATTACACTGAATGTGTAAATGTATACTATTATAATCAAGAATCACGAAAAATGTGGTTAAAACTTGTAACTTTACATTACAATTATACCATTTGTGTAAATATAGATTAGTTAAATCTCATTGTTTAAATGTAGATTAGTTAAATCTCATAGCTTCATACTACTATTATACTGTATTGGTAAATGTATACATATACCTTTAAATCAAATTCCTCGAAACTTGATCTTCCAAAATATTCCAGCAAAATCAAGTGGCCACCACCAAGAGGTCAACCTCTGTATTCTCTAAAGGGAATGAGAACCACAGGAGGTGTAGGCTCTATATATACACCTTCTTCTACTTTTTGTCTAGAGTAAATCAAGGGAAATGAAGTTGTAACTCCATCCCTTTAATTTTAAAAAATAAATTTAATTTAATAAAATATATATAATAACTAACTTATTTTATATATATTTGTTATATCAAATAAAACACATAACCTATAGTTATTATATTGTATCAAATACAATATAACATATACTTTTATTTTTCTCAATAAAACATGGTATTTAGTATAAATTACATTTATACTAAATTTAATTATATGAATCTCATCCATATAATTAGTATTTGAATCATATTCAAATATTTAATTCCTCTTTAATTCCTCTAAAAATCAATTTTATATTATAATGTATCAAATACATTATATTAATTATATCACATATAATTAATTTAATTAATTATGTCACATATAATTAATTTAATTAATTATGTCACATATAATTAATTTGAACAATTCGAATTAATCCAAAATTAATTCTCAATAATCTCTATTGAGCTACAAAAAATACCTTATAGACTTATAGATTGAATGACTCAAAATTAACTCTCGGTCACTCCACTAAAGACCGATAACTGCATTCTTCACACTATAGATATATCTCTGTGTCCATTAGATATAACCACTCAACAGTACGATGACCCTTCATAAATTGCTCGTAAGTATAGCTAGGCCAAAATTACCATTTTGCCCTTGTAGTTACATCTAACTTCTTAAGTACCACTGATTCCTCTAATGAACAATAAGTCATAGTTTAACTATGACCAAATCCCTCTCGGGCCAAGAGAGGGTGTGGCCACATTATTCAAGCCTCAGAATCAGCCCTTAAGGGAGCAATTCATTTACTTACCCAACATCAAGAAAAAAGTTAATTTCGTCTTGTGTAGCAGTTTCCCAGCTCCCCAATCAAACGAATCCCCAAAATGTTAGGCATATTGAATCGGCGATCTAGGCACCCTCACCCATGCAAATCAAAGGTTGCCTTCATAGGCAGAAGTTCACAACTCATTCAGGATTAAACCCATGTAGCGTACAGGTGGATTATAAGATAATGGATCCTCAATATCATCATTAGATACGATATCTTGGGCTTCGTTGTTAAACACATGTAGCGTACAGGTGGGTTCATAACCATCCCACTACGTCAAGGCAATCTAAACTCTTGAGATGGATGTGAATGATTAGATGAACTGACATCAACAACTCTTGTTGATGTATCAGCCCCTTCAACAACCCTTGTTGAAGGGTTGTTGAAGTCTCAGTAGATTTATTAGAAATTTCACTTAAAACTATTTTACTTCGTGGTTTATAATCCCTCATGTGGTCTTCTTCCAAGAAGGTAGTAGTTTGTCAATACAAACACTTTATTCTCACTTGGATCAAACAAGTACCCACCTCTCGTTTCCTTGGGGTAGCCTACAAATTGACATACTTTTGAACGAGGTTCCAACTTTTTAGAGTTTGTTAATAGCACATAGCCTGGACATCCAAATTTTGAAGTGGCGTAAACTACATTTAGGACTTCTCCATAACCCAAAAGGTGTTTCAGAAACACTCTTTGAGGGAACGATGTTCAAAAGATAAACAACAGTCTCTACTACATATCCCCAAAAACGAGTCAAGAAGATGAGTGATAACAGGCAGAAATGCACGTTATTACAGTGCAAAGATATAAACAATGCAGGATTGCGACGGTAAAAATATATAATATTGCGTCCAAAAGAATTAAGTTTACAACATTGCGATCACATACGTCCATCACATTAAAACAGCTAACTTATGTATTTTATGCAGGAAAATGTATTGACGCAAGGCGAATTTGCAATCCAAGGAAATTAGCATCCGAGCGCATAAGAGATTGCAACCGCAAGGCTATGCGATCATATGCGTTCGCGAAAATCTGCTCAAGAAGGTGGCCGCATAAAGCCGACGCATCAAGGTGAAAGCTTAATAAATCACGGTGGGACAAAAAGCTGATGACGGTCGATTTCGAATTAAGTTGACAAGCCGTTAATGACATACTTGTTGGATTTTATGTCTTAAAAATCGTAGTTTGTAAATTAATAAACATATTCTGTTTTGTTTTTCGATAGAGTTGTTATTGAAATTGTAATCTTGAATCCAATAAACTAAGGTCCTGAGGCTATTTAATGTAGTTTGAACTTTATGTAGTGACATAAATGTGGATCAAGTTCAAATATATAGCCAAAATGGTCTATAGTATATGAATAAGGTTGGGCGCCTTATTCTGGGACACTATGGATGCGGCCCACTTTGTAGTTAGTACAAACGATGTGATCCTGAATCGTTCATATAGAGATATGTAAGTGGGGACATCCTATGCAATAAGTTTCCATAAGACTGAATCATGAAATAGTCACTTTTTACGTTCTAAATGTCGTTTTATGTATAAAACTGACTATTTCGTTAATTGATGATCTAGGTAAATTAATCTTAATCCTGAGCTAACTATGAATCCTATTCACTCGAAATTATCCTTAGATCTGCATAGGTGAGGGCAACTCATCATCGCTGGCCCAATAAGCCTCCCATTTCAGGGGTAAGATCAGGTGGATAGCTGGGAACATAGGGTGCAAGATGGAATTCATTTCTATCCATTATAGGGATAGTAGATAGGTTGTTCCCTTTAGTACTGAATCCAAGTCTTGAACAAGGGGCCTCACCCTCTCCTTGGCCCGAGAGGGGTTCGATTTATAAGTTGGACCTTAAACCAATTGTTCATTAAAGGATCAGTGAAACTTAAGAAACAAGATGTAGTCTCGGGGGTAAAACAGTTTTTATGACCCAGTCGAGATTACAACAACTTGTGAAGGATTAGCTTACTAATCATGGTTATATCAAATGGACACAAATATATCTATAGTGAGGGGAGTGCAACTACGGGACTATAGTGGAATGACCCGTTAGTTAACGAATATTGATTAGCTCCGTCTAAAGAGTTTAGCTAGCTAATCTCGGATCTTTGGAGCCCATGATCTATAGGTCCATTAGGTTCCCCTACTAGCTCATATGGAATAAACTTAGAACAGTATGATAGAATAATTCGAATTGCTCGAATTAGGTGAAAAGAGAGAAACCGACAAGTATATGTGATATAGTGGTCGAGTTTTTTAGTTTAAAGTTACAATTTTAATATTTAAATGTGATTTCAATATAGGGAATATGAATACGTTCATATTCGGAAGCTCGGAAATGATGGAAATGGTCAAAGATGTAAAAAGTCAAAGAGTTTTTTTACTCTGAAAAGTCAAACTTTGATTGACCTTATATTCAAATGTGATTTGAATTTCGAGAAAATGAATGTGGATTCATACTCGGGAGGTCAAAATTAGTCAATACGGAAAAAATCATAAAAAGTCAAAATGTTGACTTTTTGGTCAAAGTTTAACTTTGACAAAATGACTATTTTGCCCTTTGACTAAAGTTAGTGGAAAAATCCAAACTTTTGTTGAATAATTCCACTAACAAAATCCAACAAATTTTTTAATTCTTTTTTCATAAATAAATAAATGAATAAATACATACATATACATATATACTTTTATACCTTTCCATCTCAAATTCAAAATTTACAATTTCTAGATCTTTTTAACCACATAAATTCAAATTTTCCAAATACAAAAATTTCAACTGTGATAAGAAATATATAAAAACATTTGAAAAAGAATTACATCAAATCAAAAAAAAAAAAAAGTTACAATCTTATAAGAAAATGTATAGATAAATTGAAAAAAAAATCAAATAAAACAAAATTTGAATAGATATTGGTGGAGAAAAATCAAGAAGACAAAAAATTATGTTATAATCTGGAATTACAAAAAAGTAATGGCTTATAACTTCAAATTACAATTACACTAAATGTGTAAATGTATACTATTATAATCAAGAATCGCGAAAAATGTTGGTTAAAACTTGTAACTTTACATTACAATTATACCATATGTGTAAATGTAGATTAGTTAAATCTCATAGCTTCATACAACTTTTATACTGTATTGGTAAATGTATACATATACTTTCAAATCAAATTCCTCGAAACTTGATCTTCCAAAATATTCCAGCAAAATCAAGTGGCCACCACCAAGAGGTCAACCTCTGTATTCTCTACCGGGAATGAGAACCACAGGAGGTGTAGGCTCTGTATATTTTTTTGGGAAGAATGAAAAGATTTTGAGAGGAGGGGAATTATTTTCTTTTTACAGAGAGATCTTGCAACCAATTTTCTCAAAGAACCTCTCTCTCAAAAAGATGAAGCGGTAGAAAACTGAACTACACATTCTACATTTTGTCTAAGAGTAAATCAAAGGAAATGAAGTTGTAATTCCCTCCCTTTAATTTAAAAAAATAAATTAAAATAAATCTAATTTAATAAAATATATATAATAACTAACTTATTATAATATATATATATATATATATATATATATATATATATGTATATATCAAATATAACACATAACCTATAGTTATTATATTGTATCAAATATAATATAACCTATACTTTTATTTCTCTCAATAAAACATGGTATTTAGTATAAATCACATTTATACTAAATTTAATTATATGAATCTCATCCATATAATTAGTATTTGAATCATATTCAAATATTTAATTCCTCTTTAATTCCTTTAAAAATCAACTTTATATTATAATATATCAAATACATTATATTAATTATATCACATATAATTAATTTAATTAATTATATCATATATAATTAATTTGAACAATTTGAAATAATCCAAAATTAATTCTCAATAATCCCTATTGAGCTACAAAAAAGACCTTATAGACCTGTAGATTGAATGACTCAAAGTTAACTCTCGGTCACTCCACTAAAGACCGACAACTACATTCTTTGCACTACAAATATATCTTTGTGTCCATTAGATATAACCACTCAACAGTACGATGACCCTTCATAAATTTCTCGTAAGTATAGTTATGCCAAAATTACCGTTTTACCCTGTAGGTACATCTAACTTCTCAAGTACCATTGATTCTTCTAATGAACAATAAGTCTTAGATTAACTATGACCAAATCCCTCTCGGGCCAAGAGAGGGTGTGACCACATTGTTCAAACCCCAGAATCAGCCCTTAAGGGAGCAATTTATCTACTTACCCAATATCAAGGAAAAAGTTAATTCCGTCTTATGTAGCTATGTTCCCAACTTTCCAATCAGACGAATCCCAAAATGGTAGTCATATTGAATCGGCGATCTGGGCACTCTCATCCATGCAAATCAAAGGTTGCTTTCATAGGCAGGAGTTCACAACTCATTCAGGATTCAGATCATGTCACCTACGGTCATTCTGACAAAATGTAAGTCTCTACTGTTAACGATGTTATATAATGAGACTAGGAATTTCATGGTCTGGTCTTATACAAACTCCTTGTATAGGATGCCCTGCTCACATGTCTCTACATGAATGATCAAGCTTAAATCATTTGTAGCATTTTACAACACTTGTAACATTTACAAAACTGGTCGTATCTGTAGTGTCACCAGGATAAGGTACCCAGCCTTATCCACCTACTACAGACCATTTAAGTTATCATTTAAACATGATCCACCTGTATGTCTCTACTTACATGTTTAAATTATATAAAATAACCTAGTATTTTTGTTTATTAGATTGAGTCTATACTCATAAAATCATTATTATTTTAATAATAACAATTTGTTTATACATACTTTACAAACTACGGGAATATAAGAGAGATTTAGGACATCAATCCCAATAATCTTCCACTTGTCCTAAAGCTTAGGGAGCCAAATATACAATACAAAAAGTACAAAATACAATAAATTAGGGCATACACTATACCTAATAACATCTCCAACTTGCCCTAGACAACATGTCGCATATTCAGTAGACCTAGACTTTCTAGATGACCCTCGAACACTATAGCCGTGAGAGCCTTTGTAAACATATCAACAACGTTGTGCTCCAAAGCAATCTTCACGATAATCACGTCGCCTCGATGCATAATTTCCCGAATCAAATGATAGTTCCATACAATGTGTTTTCCTCTTTGATGAATCCTAAGTTCCTTAGAATTTGCCACTGCACCACTATTATCACAATAAAGTGTGATGGGCAAAGACATTGGAACAACTTTGAAATCAGTAAGGAACTTCTTAAGCCAAACAACCTCTTTAGTAGTGATGGAAGTAAATGTGTTCTTATTTTGATAATGATTCGGTATGCGTCAAATGATCATGCATTGATCATGCGTTGATGAGAACAATATGCGATATGCGATGATCACACGATAATCTAGAAGATATGCGGTAAGCTCTAATCGTGTATGCGATGACCAT
Source organism: Benincasa hispida (assembly GCF_027475165.1). NCBI lineage: Eukaryota > Viridiplantae > Streptophyta > Magnoliopsida > Cucurbitales > Cucurbitaceae > Benincasa > Benincasa hispida. The sequence continues at coordinate 26,191,884 of NC_143479.1, read as the reverse complement.
GCGTTTTTGCCACAAGTTTTCTTGCCCTCTCGCCAAGTATAACGAGAACGCAAGTTTCTCGGGATGATTCGAGATCGAACATAGGGACTTGTAACTAAAGGATACTTGTAAAGTGATGTGTTTGAGGCGGTGAATAAAAGTAAAAAGAAAGAAGTTAATTAGCCATGTGCTACTCCAACTCTTAGCTAAAGAGACTGAATAATTGAAGTTTGATTAAGTTTGATTATGAGAATTGGTAGAGATGCAACAAATGTTAACGCGTAATGAGATGTATGAAGGAGTAGGGTTGGGGGATAAGACTTGACTAAGTTGTTAGGTTGATTGCAAGGGTAATTCCAGCTCGCCGCACATCGCACACCTCTCGGTGGCCAGCCGCATGCTTATATCTCTATAACGCATGGTTGTGTTGAGCATAAGATTATTCCTATCTCTAAGGACGCTACTTACTTTGCTTAGCAAGTTCGACTACTTACCCTCTCGGACAGTTGGTTATAGACACTTAGCTCATAGACAAGCCTTGCGATAGTCTCGCACTAAGCAAAGAGGATTGACTCACTATACCCACGCAAAGCGCTCCTCTCGGTGGTTTGCTACATGGGTCCTATCTCTAGGCCACATGATTGAGTATGTGATAACTCATGAAATCTACACTTAATTATCGCAACAAAAATGAAAGATGATAAAGTAAAAGATGAAGATGAACGTGGTGTTGAAATAACTAAAGAAATGCATTGATTACAAAATGTATTAATGTCTTAAGCCAAATGTAATACAATACAGAGGTAAGAAGATAGATAGAGGGCTAGATGTAGGCAATCTCTTGCTTCCATCAGATGTATGTCAAGGTTGTCGATGGTGCCACAGATGGGTGGTGGAGTAGTCTCTCTCAAGCTTGATCTCTGGTGAAGCTCCAGTCATCTACTGGAGAGGGTTGTGAGAATGAAGAACTCTTAAAGACTGTATGCTCATGCTCTCATCTGTGATTACAAGAATCTACCTAAGGCAAAGACTCAGATCCTTTGAATTTAAGCTCCAAGGCTCTATTTGTAGAGCTCAAATGCCGACAACATTGAAAATCCCGTGCAGAATCTCTACCATCCTTGTCGTGGTGGGTGAAATGTCATCATGACCTTATCTCTCTGGCACTCCCGAGGTATGCATCATGATTTCGTCTTCTGAAGTATCAACACATCCCACCCACTTTGCAATCATCCTTCTATCATGGCTATCACTCTGCAGTAGCAGCATTCCATGCGATGAACTTGTCTTCATTAAAATCAATGCATGTGATCTATTCCTGCGATAACTACAAAAATGGACATTTCCACACAAGATAATGCATGATATAGGGTTAGCAGGGATTTTCAATGCTGATCAACACAAACTCATTTTTTCACATGAATTATTATCAATGTCAATATATATTTTGCTCATCAACCCTCATAGTTCTAAGTAAAAGGCTGCAATAGCTTGTACTTCTACAAGCTATCAAGTAGCTTCACAAGTAGCTACGTATTCGACTTCCATAGTGGAGTCTGCAATGCATCCTTGTTTGATGCTTCACCAAACTATAGCTCCTCCATTTAAAGTAAATACTAACACTGATGTGGATTTTCGAGAATCACGATCAGTCTGAAAGTCAAAGTCAGTCTATCTTGTAAGAATCAAATATCTATCTCCATATACAAGCATATAGTCATTCGTTCTCCAAAGGTACTTGAGGATTGTTTTGACCATTATCCAATGATCTAATCTTAAATTGGATTGATATCTACTAACAATCTCATCTGCATAGAAAATGTCAGGTTTGGTACATAACATTCCATACTTAAGGCTACCAACTGTCGATGCATAGAGAATTCGTCTCATTACCTAAACCTTTTGAGGAGTCTTAGGATACTATTCCTTAGATAACACAATTTCATGCTTGAAAAGTAATAAACCCTTTTTCGAATTGTGCATTGAATATGTAACAAGCATCTTATCAATATACAATGCCGAAGACAAGGTTAACTTTTTGTTCTTTCAATCCCTAGTGATCTGGATCCGTAGAAAACACTACACCTCTCCCAAATCTTTCATTTGGAATTAAACAGCCAACTATTTCTTTACATAAGTCAGAAAACCTACATCATTCCCAATTAGTAGGATATCATCCACATACAGCACGAGGAAAGCTACTTTGTTGTTGATGATTTTCTTGTAAACACAAAGCTCATCAACATTCTAATCAAATATTATATTCTAAGATCGAGATGAAGGAAGGATATATCAAGCAACGACGGACTATAGAATTAATAAGCACTTAAACTACATTTAATTTGAGTTTTAAGCATGTTGTACATATGATATTCAAAGAGGATTTGAAACACATATTACTTTTGAAGATTCTTCTAAGAAAACAACTGAAAGACACCAAGATAGAGCTTGAATCACTGAGAGGACTACCACCAAGATCTTCTCTATTATGCTCAAGCTGGAATGTATGGTGGAAACACCTAAACAAGTTGAATTGATGAAGAACGAAAGTAGGGTTTTCAGGTTATCAAATCATAAAATCGCTGATCTTCATACATGGAGCTTCAATATATAGATGAAAAATATGCAAATGTATATGGTTGCATTTTGGGCAGCTCCAGCTTGAAGATCATCACCAAGAACAATTGGAATTTGATGGTATTCCATAAAACATGTTAGTGGGTTTTTCCTAAAATTTGAAAAACCCCATTAACCTAAAAATGATTTCAAAAAATCATTTTATTTAAATTAATGTTATAAAATTAATTCAAATTAATTAATTTAAATAAAAATAATTTTAGTTGATTTCTTATTAATTTAATATCTAAATATTAAATTAATAAAGAATTAATATCACCAATGATCAATTTTATATTTAAATCATAATTTAAATATTAATTGACTTTATTATTCCGTTTAATTTCAATTAAATTAAACGTTTATAATTGTATCATATACAATCAATCGAAAACCCTAAAAAATTGAATTTGAAAATTTCAAATTCATAACTCTAATTTCATACATCAATACTCAATTTGTTATTCCAATTTAATAAGCTAGTAGATGAACCTAATGGACCTATAGATCATGAGTTCCAACGATCTGTAAAACTCTTTAATTGAATTAATTACTATTCACTAATTATCAAGACACACCACTATAGCTCGATAGTTGCACTCGCCTCACTGTAGATATATTTCTGTCCATATAAACCATAATCTGTAAGTCGATCCTTCACAGGTTGTTCGTATTTACAGCTGGGTCAAAATTACCATTTTATCCCTGTAAATATATCTTGTTCCTTAAGTTCCCACTAACCCTTTAATGTACAATTCGATTCATAATACTACTTATGAATCATGTCCTTTCTCTATCATGAGAAGGTGGGGCCCCGATTGTTCAAGACCTTGAATCAGTTCTTAAGAGAACAACCTATCTGCTAACCCTAAAATGGGTAGGAGTGAATTCTATCTTGCAGGGCTATGTCCCCAGCTATCCATCCGGTCTTATCCCTAAAATGGAAGTCTTATTAAGCAGTGCTGTTGGACTACTCTCACCCATGCAGATCAAAGGATAATCCTGAATAAACATGAGTTCATAGCTAGCTCAGGATTAAGATCGAGTTATCTAAGGTTACTTAAATATGAAATAGTCAGTTTTAACAGTAAATAGTCGTTATAAAGAAAAGTGACTATTTCTGGTCCAATATGCAAACTCATTGCAAAGGATACCCCCACTCACATGTCTTTACATGAATGATCTGTGGATCACATCATTTGTATTACCCATACAAAATGGACCACATCCAATAGTGTTACCAGGATGAGATACCCAATTTCATCCATATACTTATAGACCATTTAGGCTATATACTATTAACTTGATCCTATTTATGTCACCATATAAAGTTAAAGTATTCATACTACAGCCATGGATATGTTTATTGGATTTTCATAATAGAGTGCAAAATCAACAATTTTATTGAATAAAATACTCAATAATATTTTATTGATAAATAAAATGTTTAACACGAACTGCGAGTTCTAGGACATTCCCAACACGAGATGCTTGTTTCAATCCATAAATGGACATATTAAGCTTGCAAACTTTTTACTCTTGATCTTGTTCAATGAATCCTTCTGATTGATTCATGTAGATAGTCTCTTTAAGATTGTCATTCAAAAAAACATCTTGACATCCATTTTTCATATTTCATAGTCATAATATGTGGCTATAGACAAGAGAATTCTAATAGATTTTAACATGACACAGGTGAGAAATTTTCTTCATAGTTCACTCCCTAAGCCTTTACCACGAGTCTAGCTTTACAGGACTGTACCTTTCCATCTACACTTTTTTTCCTCTTGTAGATCCATTTACAATCTATAGGTTTTACCCCATTAGGTTGATTTACAAGCTCTCAGGCAGAATTGAAGTACATAGACTCCATTTCTTGATTCATGGCTTTAATTCGTTCATCCTTGTCGACATCTTCCATTGCTTATTTATAGGACAATGGATCCTTCTATCATCATCAGATATGATGTCTTGAGCTTCGCTGTTAAACCCATGTAGCATACAGGTGGGTTTATAACAGTCCCACTACGTCAAGGCAATCTCAACTCTTGAGATGGATGTGAATGACTAGATGAACTGACATCAACAACTCTTGTTGATGTATGAGCCCCTTTAACAACCCTTGTCAAAGGGTTATTGAAGTCTCAATATATTTACTAAAAATTTCACTTAAAACTATTTTACTTTGTGGTTTATGGTCCCTCATATGGTCTTCTTCCAAGAAGCTAGTAGTTTGTCGATACAAACACTTTATTCTCACTTAGATCAAAGAAGTACCTATTGTAACGATAAAAATTAATTCCTTGTTATGCATGCACTGTGATGATAGATAATGTGCTACAAGCTCATGTCCCTGGCAATGGCGCCATAAACTTGTAACGATATTTTTTATATCTTTATCTTTAACTTTAAGCATGTGGACAAATATGAATATGAAGTGCTATATACGCTCAAGTGCTTGCGATAAAGACATTTCTATGCGAAACTATATTTTAATTATATGCGTTGTTAATGAGTTGCTCGCAGTATGTGATGAAGTAGTGCGTGTCACAAGTTTCCTTGCATTGAAACCAAGTATAATTCCAACGTAAGTTTCTTAGAATGAACCGATATCGAACACGGGGATTGTTTTCGTTAATACGTTACTTATGTGATACATGCGACTGGTTTTTAATAATGAATAAAGAATGGTGGTTTATACAGGAATATAAATTGGAATGAAATAAAAATGCGTTAATAAAGTAAAATCCTAAACTAATATGATACAAGATACAAGATACATGATACAAGATACTGAGGTCGAGAACTGACTGTGAAGTTGTACAAAGAATCGATGTATGTGGGGGAAAGTCTTTATGAATGAAGCAGAAAGAGAAAGAGAGTAAATAGTAAAAACATCGCAAATTTTTCAATTGCGTTAAAGTTGCAACTAAGGTTCCCTTTCCCTTGGCGTACACCTCTCGATGATCGTCCGCGTCCCTATATCTCTATAGTAAAACAGGGATGAACGTGATGAACGCAAGGTTGTTTCCATCTATGGAAATACTTCTTGCTTTAGTTAATGCATTCTTCCAACCTTCTTTCGATAGGCGGAATAACATCTTCACTTCTGCTCTCATAGGTGAAGATGTCGTCAAGCATGCTTTAGCTAACATAATTATTTCCTAACACAATTAACTCACTCCTTAATTCTTGCTATTTACCAAGGGGATTAAGAACACATCATGGAGAAAATGGATTATGAATGTATGGAAAAAGACAACAAGATGATAATGGTGAAAATGATAACATTTAATTCGGAAATTAAGCGTTTGATACATGTTGTGAATGAAAGATTAGAGAAGATGAATACAGATGATGAAATAAAGATTAGAAACAAATACGAAAAGAGTGTCAACGTCTTGACATAGATCCCGAACGGAGATTGTGCTTGCCGGCGTGTGAAAGTGATGGAGAGGAAAGCTTCCCTCTCAGGCTTGCTTTCCCGGTAGAATTGACCTTTGCACAGAGCATCAACTATGGGAATTGGAAGGATTCTCTACTCGGAGACTCACCTCTTGGCCTTATCCCGTGGTTCTCCCGGATCTACTCTGTAAGTCGCTTCAGACCAGCCTCTCTCTCAGAATCAGTATATGCATGCCTCTATGTATATATGTATGTACCAGTATCTGTATCTGTATATCTTTCAGCGAATTTGAAGAAGCTATTTATAGGCGAGGCTTGACTCTTTGAATTTATGGTCCCCACTATATAGTTATGGTAGTTCCTAAAATGGCGGAATGGAAAATTCCTTCTGTTACGTAATCAACCCGTCAGAAATGCACAACTGAAAGTTGTACACTTGTCAGAATCTTCCATAAATGCATTGCTCTTCACATCTTCGATCCACCGCCGTATGCGGTGTTGTTTTTTTATTACCGCATGCGGTTGAAATTGCGTTGATCGCTAAAGCTCTTGATCGATTGTCGCATGCGTCGTCATTGCGTTGATCATCTTTTCGTTCTTGATTGATGGGCGCAATACGACGCAGATGCATTGTTCATTTCGTCTTTGAGCCATGAATGCATGCGGTGACTTATGTCCTGCAAAATAGAAACTGAAACATTCTATTCTACCATCGCAATGGTGTTAGTGGGTGTATTTACGATATTTTATAATTTTCGTATTTCTTAGCCAATTTCTATACTATCGACGCATCTTTTCTTTTTTTTTTTAGCCACAATATCTAAATAAAACAGTATAAATAACTTATATTTCTACAAGTTATCACACCCCCAAATTTAGATATATGTTAGTCCTCAAGCCTATCTTCCACTAAGGCAATATTGTTCAGTTCTTATCCTCAATTTTGTGTCGATTGGTTGCTTCGAATGCTCCACCTACACAACATTACTTAACAACGTAATTTCCTTCTATCCTTTAATAATTCATAAACGTGTTCTACTTTATTCTTTTATACAACAAATCTCTTACTCAAAAATTCCCTTCTTGTTTTGAAAAGAATGTTTATCTCTTCATGGAAAAACAACTTGGTGTGTCTGTATGTGATGGTCTAGTTTACGTCATTTTATTAGAGACTGTTGATCATGGTTACACCCTTCGTTTTGGCTTGCTCCCACAGGTGTCATGCAAACATCTACCTACGGTTGTGTGCCAATCTCAACTTTAACTCTTGATTTTTAGCTAAGTTTAACTTTCGCTGATCAGAGGAGTTGTCTCTCAAATTCTTGTTTTTCTTATTTTTCTTTTTCTCTTTCTCTTCATATTGCGTCGTTCTTGGAAATCCACCTTCATTTGGCTTACTCCCACGGGTGTCATGCGAACATCTAACTATGAACAGGTTCCTTTCATGACTTAACTCTTATCAGGTTGGGTTTTTCCCTTGCACTGACATTAGAGTTTATATGATTTTTTTTTATGAACGCATTTTTCTAATGATAACCTCATCCGCTTGATCGCATTTGCTCAGGTCTTCCCCACCCCCAAATTTAGAGATGTGCAAGGTCCTCATTGCATTGTTTTAGACAGAATAGACAAACACTTGATCAAAATTTTGAAAAGAAGGTATGAGCAAAGTCTTGAAGGATAAAAGGTAAAGCAGTGTTATTGCTACGAATTATCTAAGTGTTAGTCAGAAAGTGCAAAGTGTGGGAAATGTTGCTAAGGGTATGCATATAACTGATCATGGCAGCGCAATGAATAACATAAAATATAAGATAAAGAACATCGCAATTATTGACACAGGACGATAAATGAGAGGCTAACTCATACGGAAAGAATTGTTACTCAGTTGTATTAAAATTAACCAAATATATAAAGAATTACAAATATTGCAATACAAAATTTGAGCATGTATAAAGAATCAAGGAATAGCTTCTATACATAAAAATGATGAAATGAAATTATCCTTTGTATTTTACTCGGATGGGTGCAAAGTTAAAGATTAACGCAATGTATCTGTTACTGCAAATGCATATTTGCAAAGGACGGGCAACAACGCATGTACCAGCGCAACACACCCCTCAACTCAACGCATTTCTGGAGGATGGGCGCACGGTATTTCTACTGGTGCAACACTACCTCTACATAGTGCGTTTTTGCTAAAGACGGGCAAAAAACACATACGAGCGCAACACACCCCTCAGCACAATGCATTTGGGTAAGATGGACACAAAGTGTATCTTGGTAGTACAAGATGCACCCATCATAGCAAAGCACACCGATTTTTATTTTTCTTTTTAATTCATCAAACATGCAAGTCGATAAGACTTTGCGGTGTTCATCGTTTTATTCAGTCATTCATAGAAATTTTAAGAACAGCGCTACTAATGATTAAAAGTAAAGGAAATTAAACACGACATGGAAATACACAATTGAATTAAATTGAAAATAAACACGTAAAGAAGTAAAGGTTAATTCTAATAAACAGTAAATAACGCAATTCTCTAGCGCAAATACCACTGCGAGCATTTCTTTTTCCATGGTTGTATAATTTTCCTACGCATCATTCAACGTCTTGCTAGCATAATAGATAGGATGCAAAACCTTGTATTTGCGCTGAATCAAGATTGCGCCCACTGTATATCCACTAGCGTCACACATCAACGCAAACAGTTCCGTCCAATCCGGCGCAATCAGAATGGGTGCGGTGATGAGCGCATTTTTAAGCATGTGGAATGCTTTGGCGCATGCATCCTCACAATCATATTCGCGAACAATCTCGAGGAGCGCACTTAGGGGCCTTGCGATCTAAGAAGAGTTATGGACAAATATTCGATAAAACCCCGCATGTCCCAGAAAACTCCTAAGTGTTTTCACATTGACTGGTGGTGGTAACTTGGAAATTGTGTCGATTTTCGCTTGATTAACTTCTAATCCTGCCTTTGATATCTTGTGACCTAGCATAATTCCTTCTTCAACCATGAAATGGCATTTCTCCCAGTTTAGAACAAGATTCGTTTCAACACATCTCTTCAAGACTTTTTCAAGATTTGATAAACAGGAGTCATAAGTATTGCCAAAAACTGAAAAGTCATCCATAAATACCTTGATTGACTCCTCCAAGAAATCTGAAAATATTGCCATCATACACATTGGAAGGTACCTGGTGCATTATAGAGTCCAAACGGCATGTGCCGGAATGCAAATGTGCCGAATGGGCACGTGAAAGTTGTCTTATCTTGATCTTCCGGCGCAATCGCAATTTGGTTATACCCTGAGTAGTCGTCAAGAAAACAAAAGAACTCGTTCCCCGCAAGTCGATCTAACATTTGATCAATAAACGGGAGTGGAAAGTGGTCCTTCTTTGTCGCCAGATTTAATTTGCGGTAGTCCATACAGATTCTCCACCCTGTGGTTGTCCTTGTAGGAATTAACTCAATCTTGTTGTTGGTGACGACTGTCATTCCCCCTTTTTTTGGAACGCATTGCACTGGGCTTACCCAGTTGCTATCTAATATAGGGTAAATGACGTCTGCATCAAGCCACTTCACTATCTCTTTCTTCACAACCTCCCTCATGGCAGGGTTCAAACGGCGTTGTCTTTCTATAGATCTTGTTTTTTCCTCTTCATGACAAATCTTATGCATGCAATACAAATGACTGATCCCTCGAATATCCGCTAAGGTCCATCCCAAAGCTTTTGCATTGTTTTTTAGGATCTGGATAAGTGTTTCCCCCTTCTCTTTGCTAAGCGAGGCAGATATAATAACCGGTAAAGTTTTATTGCCTCCTAAATAAACATATTTGAGGTTCACTGGCAATGGCTTCAACTCTAACATGGATGGTTCTTCTAAAGAAGGCTTAGTACGCTGCGTTGTTCGTTCAGATAACTTGATTGTTTAAAAATCTGACTCAATTTGAATTGCGGCGTAATTCTCCTCCCACATTGCGCCGATCCCAAAGTTTTCTTCCTTTGATTCTTCTAGGGGCTCGTGCCAATGTCCTTCCTACAATTCACTAACACATTGACAATTTTCCATATCACTCGAGTATTTCAACGCATTGAGGACGTTGAACTTCACTTGCTGATCATCGACCCTGATGGTAAGTTCTCCTTTCTGTACATCGATTAGTACTCGCTCTATTGCAAGAAACGAGTGACCCAAGATGATAGGCACCTCAATATCAACTTCATAGTCTAATATGATAAAGTCAGCAGGGAAGATGAACTTATCTACTTGCACAAGTACATCCTCTATTTTTCCCTCGGATGCGTTATTGATCTATCGGCCAACTGCAACGTAATCGTGGTGGGTCTTGCATTGCCGATATTTAACTTTTTTAAGATTGACAAAGGCATTAGGTTTATACTTGCCTCCAAATCACACAGCGCATTTCCGACTTCTTTTCCCCCTATCGAGCATGGCAATGTGAAACTTTCGAGATCTTTCATTTTAGTGGGGATATTGTTTTGAAACAGCGCACTACACTCATATGTTAATGCGACCGTTTCATTCTCCCCGATTTTCCTCTTGTTGGCAAGTATGTCCTTGAGGAATTTCACATAGCTCGACATTTGTTCCAAAGCTTCTATTAAGGAAATGTTGATATGTAGTTGTCGGAGAATATCCAGGAACCTCTGGAATTGTTTGCTATCATCTTACTTTCTTAACCTGGACGGGAAAGATGGAGGATCCCGTCGTACTTCCTATTCAATTGGTTGTTCATTGAGGTCCTGTGCTTGCTGTGTTTTAGGAGCTAGAGGTTGCGGTGATTTTGAATTTAAGTCTTGCTGAGATTCACCCCTTGTAGAAGTATTTCCTTCTAAACTGGTAGTTCTATTGTTCGTGGTTGATTGGTCATTATTGATGATTACCTCTACTGGTCTTGTTACTGAATCTGATATTGGTGGCACGGGGACCGTTGTCTTGCCACTTCTCAATGTCACTGCTTGACATTACTCTTTACCACATGGCCCCGATGTTCCCAAGCTGCTAGGCAGCGTACCAGGTGCTTTATTCTTAAGTTCAATCGCAAGCTGTTCAATCTGCTCCTCCAAATTTCTAAGAGAGGAAGCTTGTGATTGCTTAATTGCCTCGTTCTTCTCAATATAATGTTTCCAAAGACAAGGTACTACAAGAGGTGTCAGAAAAAGATGGTTGGTGTAGGGTTGTACACTCTGAAGATTACTTAAGCTTTGATTCTGATTAATGAAAACCGAAGGGCTGCCTCGATTCCCAGGATGACTGCTTTGATGATCACTTGGCCCTCTTGGTTGTGATTCCCGCCCTAACTGAAAGTTAGGTGATTCCGCCAACCAAGGTTGTAAGTGTTACTAAATAATTCTTGCGAATAGAATATATGGATTGTCGATTCAACGGGCAGACTTCCACTGAGTGTCCCTCTCCATTTTGCACGCAATTTATTACGGCCACTTGTGTCAACGCATTGGCTTGCACTGTACTTTGAGAGAGATGTCCTTGCTGAATAGCCATAGTCTGAAGGAGTGAGGTCATTGTGGTCATCTGGTCTACCAAGGTGCTCATTGTGTTAGCTGGTACAATGGCACTTTCTGCTCTTCCTTGCTTTGAGCCTCTTTCCTCATACCCGTTATCTAACCACTCGTCTGTATTTCACGAAATGCGATCTAAGATGATATTTGCTTCTGCATATGTCTTGTCCATCAATCCTCTTGCCACTGAGGCGTCAGCAACTGCTTGCGTTGATCGATCCAAGCCATTATAAAAAGTCTCCATCAAGACGCAATCAGGAATCCCGATGTGCAAACGGTTCTTCACTAATTGTCTGAATCGTATCTAGGTAGTGCTCAAAGTTTCATAACCCTTCTGTTTGAAATTCAACACATCCCTCCATCTCCTTGCGTTGATGCCTAGAGGGAAGAATCTATTCATAAACCTTTCGACCACCTGATCCCATGCGTTGATTTCATTTGGCTCTAGTGACTGAGCCCACCTCCTTGCCTCATCCCGCAATGTATAGGGAAGAGATATAATCTAATTCCTTTAAGAGTCACACCAGGTATGGAGAATGTGTTGCACATTTCTACGAAGCTGGTCAAATGAGCATGCGGGTCTTCTCCATGTAAACCTCCGAATTGTCCCACATTTTGGATCATTTGAAGCATGATCGACCTTATCTCAAACCTTACATTCTTCTTAACCGTAGGTCTTGAAATTTCAGGCGAGAAGTTATAAAAATTCAGTGCCGCATAGTTCCTCAAAGGGATGTTACGATCGGCCGCAAGAAATACAAGGTCTTGTGCTGGCCAATTTACCCCTTGATTCCCATCGGGCCTCTCATTATTATTTGCCATGTTTCCTCTTCGCCTAACTCGGTTCTGATGTGCTTTTGCACGAAAAATACACCTGATCTCTGGGTCAGCTTAGAATTTCTTGATCAATTCCAGTACTCATAAACTGTCAGACTGCTCTTCGCGATAAACAGCAAGTACAAAGACATCTGTCCTACAAAATACCACAAAAGTATACAACACTAACCATTACCAATCCCCGGCAATGGTGCCATAAACTTATAACAATAAAAATTAATTCCTTGTTATGCATGCACTGTGATGATAGATAATGTGTTATAAGCTCATGTCCCCGGCAACGGCACCATAAACTTGTAACGATATTTTTTATATCTTTATCTGTAACTTTAAGCATGTGAACAAATATGAATATGAAGTGCTATATACGCTCAAGTGCTTGCGATGAAGACATTTCTATGCGATACTACATTCTAAATATATGCGTTGTTAATGAGTTACTCGTAGTATGCGATGAAGTAGTACGTGTCACAAATTTCATTGCGCTGAAACCAAGTATAATTCCAACACAAGTTTCTCAGAATGATCCGAGGTCGAACACAGGGATTGTTTTCATTAATGCGTTACTTTTGTGATACATGTGACTGGTTTTTAATAATGAATAAAGAAATGTGGTTTATATAGGAATATAAATTGCAATGAAATAAAAATGTGTTAATAAAGTAAAATCCTAAACTAATATGATACAAGATACAAGATACATGATACATGATACTGAGGTCGAGAACTAACTGTGAATTTGTACAAAGAATCGATGTATATGGTGGCAAACCTTTATGAATGAAGCAGAAAGAGAAAGAGAGTAAATAGTAAAAACATTGCAAATTTGTCAATTGCGTTAAAGTTGCAACTAAGCTTCCGCTTTTCCTTGGCGTACACCTCTCGGTGATCGGTCATGTCCCCATATTTCTTGCTTTAGTTAACGCATTCTTCCAACCTTCTCTTGATAGGCGGAATAACATCTTCACTTCTGCTCTCATAGGTAAAGATGTCGTCGAGCATGCTTTAGCTAACTTAATTATTTCTTTAACACAATTTAACTCATTCGCTTAATTCTTTCTATTTACCCAAGGGATTAAGAATACATCATGGAGAAAATAGATTATGAATGTATGGAAAAAGACATAAAGATGATAATGGTGAAGATGATAACATTTAATTTGGAAATTAAACATTTGATACATGTTGTGAATGAAAGATTAGAGAAGATGAATACAGATGATGAAATATGGATTAGAAACAAATACAGAAAGAGTGTCAACGTCTTGACACGGATCCCGAATGGAGATTGTGCTTGTCAGCATGTGGAAGTGGTGGAAAGGAAAGCTTCCCTCTCAGACTTCCTTTCCCGGTAGAATTGACCTTTTTACAGAGCTTTAACTATGGGAATTGGAAGGATTTTCTGCTCGGAGACTTACCTCTCGGCCTTGTCTCGTGGTTCTCTCAGATCTACTCTGTAAGTCACTTCAGACCAGCCTCTCTCTCAGAATCAGTATATGCACGTCTCTATGTATATATGTATGTACCAGTATCTGTATCTGTATATCTTTCAGCGAATTTGAAGAAGCTATTTATAGGCGAGGCTTGACTCTTTGAATTTGTGGTCCCCACTGTATAGTTATGGTAGTTCCTGAAATGGCATAATGGAAAATTCCTTCTATTATGCAATCAACCCGTCAGAAAAGCACAACTAAAAGTTGTACACTTGTCAGAATCTTCCACAAATGCGTTGCTCTTCACATCTTCGATCGATCGCCGCATGCGGTGTTGTTTTTTATTACCACATGCGGTTGAAATTGTGTTGATCGCTAAAGCTCTTGATCGATTGTCGCATGCGTCATCATTGCGTTGATCATCTTTTCGTTCTTGATTGATGGGCGCAATGTGACGTAGATGCATTGTTCATTTCGTTTTTGAGCCATGAACGCATACGGTGACTTATTTTTTGCAAAATAGAAACTAAAACATTCTATTCTACCATCGCAATGGTGTTAGTGGGTGTATTTACGACATTTCATAATTTTCGCATTTCTTAGCCAATTTCTATACTATCGATGCAACTTTTCTTTCTTTTAGCCGCAATATCTAAATAAGACAGTATAAATAACTTGTATTTCTACAAGTTATCACCCACCTCTCGTTTCCTTGCGGTAATCTACAAACAAGCATACTTTCGAACGAGGTTCTAACTTTTTAGAGTTTGTTATTAGCACTTAAACTGGACATCCCCAAATTCTAAAGTGGCATAAACTACATTTACGACTTCTCCATAACCTAAAAGGTGTTTCAGAAACACTCTTTAAGGGAATGATGTTCAAAAGATAAACACAATCTCTACTACATATCCCCAAAAACGAGTCAAGAAGATGAGCATAGCTCATCATAGATCGAACCATGTCCACCAGAGTTCTATTTCTCCTTTTCAATACATCATTCTGTTGAGGTGTACCTAGGGTTGAGAGTTGGGACATAATTCCAGGTTCTATAATATAGTTCTAGAATCTTAAGTCCATATACTCTCCATCACAAATATATCGTAGTGTTTTTATCTTTTTACCTAACAAGTTTTCAACCTCAGACTAGTACTCTTTGAACTTTTCAAGTGCTTCAAACTTATGTTGCATTAGGTATAGATACTCATATCTAGAATAATCATATATGAAAGAGATTAAATATCCATACCCTCCTTGTGCACTTACATTCATCGGACTGCTAAGATCTGAATGTTTAAGCTTCAAGGTCTCTTTGGCTCTATAACTTTTTCTAGTAAAAGGTCGTTTTGTCTTTTTGTCTTCAAGGCATGACTCATATACAGGTAAAGAGTTTTCTTCTAAACCATTTAAAAGTCCACTTTTCACCAATCTCTCAATCCTATTGAGATTAATGTGACCTAACCTTAGATGCCAAGATGGAAATTTTCTTTAGGAGAAATTCTCGGTATTTTAACAGTTGTTGCCATTTTTAACATTTAAATATTTAGCATGTCTTTTGTAACTAACAGTCTTAGTACATACAAGTTACTTTCCATTGAACTAATGTCTAGCTCCATTCCATTCTTAAAAATAAACACTTTATTTTTAGAGAAGGATGGGGAATACTTTTGTTCAATCAGACAATAAACAAAAATTAAGTTTATCTTGATATTGGGAACTACATATACGTCATCCAATAACATATATTGTTTTTTGTCCAAAAATAACTTAAGTCTGCCAACGGCAACAGCTGAAACGACCTCACCAGTATCGATTCTAAGAGTCATCTCTCTAGCTACCAATTGTCTCTAGGAATTAAATCCCTAATAGGAAGAACATACATGATTTCTAATTCCTGAATCAACTATCCAGACATAATCATTATTCTCTACTAAGCATATCTCCAAGACAAATAAATCAAATTTATTTTCTTCGGAGTTCTTCCTTTTCTACAGAGAAATGGGATCAGCTCCATAACCTATATCATCAACTCCAAGTTTCATCTCAGAGGACAATCCTCGTTGATTAACTTCATAGATTCAACAATATTTGCTTTCTCTATTTGTCTCTTGACATTCAATATAGATTGGAGTTTATCGAGGGAGCTGGCATTACTAGTTTCGTCGTCGTCATCCTCACTTTAGTTGAATTGTGAGAACTTTCACTCAAACAATTCTTATGTTGAGTATATGATTTGATGTGCAATGATCATGCTCTCAAATCTTTTGGCTAAGGCATCAAGTATGCTTACCAAAATGTAAACTGTTGAGTTTTATGTCCTAAAACTCGCAGTTTGTAAAAAAAACAAACATATTCTATAGTCAATAAACTTATTATTGATTCTATAAATTGCATAAGTAAAAGTCTAAATCCAATAAACTAATATCCATGTCTATTATATGAATACTTGAACTTTATGTAGAGACATAGAGATGAATTAAGTTTGAGTAAATAACCAAAATGATCTATAGTACATGATTAAGGTTGGGTACCTTATTCTAGTAACACTATTGGATACAGTCTACTCTGTAGCTCTTACAAGTTGTTGTAAAGATACTACAACGAAGTGATCCATATTCGTTCATGTTTTGACATGAGGAGTGGGAGCATCCTATGCAGTGAGTTTGCATAAGATCGGACCAAGAAATAAGTCACTTTTACTTTATAATGTTGTTTACTGTATAAGACATACTATTTCACTTAGATGACCTAGGTAACTCGATCTTAATCCTGAGCTAATTATGAACTCCTGTTTATTCGGGATTATCCTTAGATTTGCATAGGTGAGAGTTAGCTCAACAGCACCGGCTTAATAAGCCTCCCATTTTAGGGGTAACACCAGGTAAATAGCTGGGGACATAGAATGCAAGATAGAATTCACGCCTACCCAATTTAGGGATAAAAGAAAGGTTGTTCTCTTAAGTACTAAATCTAGATCTTGAACAAAGGGTCCCATCCTCTCACTATGCTGAAAGGGATCTGGTTTAGTGACTGGATCACAAACTAATTGTTTATTAGAGGATCAGTAGGAACTTAAGGAACAAAACATAATCTCAGGAGTAAAACAGACATTTGACTCAGCCGTTATTACGAACAACCTGTGAAGGGTCGACTTACTAATTATGGTTAAATCATGTGGACATAATATATCTACAGTAATGGGAATGCAACTATGGGCTTTAGTGAAGTGACCCATTAGTTAACGGGGTTAATTCGATGTAAAGAGTTTAGCCAATTAATATTGGATCGTTGAAGCCCAAGATCTGTAGATCCACGAGGTCCCCTTACTAGCTCGTAAATGGATTAGCTTTAGAGTAGCATGATAAATTAATTTGAAATGTTCAAATTAGAATCAAGGGAATTAGTAACTATATGAGATATAATTATGCGTTTAATTTTGGAATTAAATGGAATTAGAGAATTAATTAATTAAAATTAATTTATGAAATTAATTTTGTAAAATTAATAATAATTTCAATTTTTAAAATCAAGATTTATTTTGGAAATCAATTTGAAAAATTTGAAAAACACCTCACTCACCTTCATGAAGTAACTCACTTAAAACCCACTTGCTCTTGCTTCAATTCACTAAGTATGAGTTGCATCTCATACAACCTTCTTTTCTGCATGATTGTCCTACAATAAATAGAGATGATGGAAGTGAAAATCAGGCATGCAATAGCTGATGGGCTTGCTGAAGTTTTGTTGAAAATTTATAAGGTTGAATAAGTGTTCTTCAAGTTGCATCAGTGAGCTTCTTCTCCAAATTTCCTTCATTCAAGCTTATTTTGAGTCCCTCAACTCAATATAAAGCTCCAAGAGAATAGAAGGGATGATCTTGAGGTGGTTCATAAGAAGAATTGGAGAATATTTGCAGTTGAATTTGAGTTTCAAGAGGTTCTACAAAGGTATGACATGAAACCCTCTTATTATTGTATGAGCATACTTTATTTACAACCAAAATTAATGAATTAGAATGCTTATTGATCCTTGTTGCTTCCATCAATTGGTATCAGAATATCATTTAAGCATTCAATTAGGTTTAATTTTGGTTTGGTGGGTATTTTTTCATGAGTTATATGAAAATGGTGAACTGATATGGTATTTTGAGTTTTGGCATTTAATTCTCTTTGATTCCTTGATTAAATTTATAATTGGATCTTATTTGATGAGCTTATATGTGTGTCAAGAGTTTGTAATTTATTTGGATTCATTAGAGTTGAAATTAAGTTGTCCAGCATCTGCTCAAATCTCGTTGTTCAAAGCTAGCGAGAGCGAGATCTTCACAATTCCAGCAAGATTTCCATTCGAAGTTCAAGCGAGAGCAAGATTTTCACAATTCAAGCGAGATTCCATGTACTCAAGTTTCAAGCGAGATTTCGTTTCAAGTGAGATTTTGAATCAAGTTTGAGCGAGATTTCTAGTTCGAGCGAGAGATCAAGTTTGAGCGAGATTTCGAGCTAAGAGCGAGAGATCGAGTTTGAGTGAGATTTTTTAACCGATTTTTGACAAGTTTGACCCGTTGACTGAGGAAAGACCATCGATGAGGGACTGGCTTAATCGGTTTTCTTCTAACTTCACCCGGTTCACCTTCAAAAGGGTTTTGATTGTTCTGGTTCAGGTGGTTCACGTCCAGTTCAAGCTGTTTGGGTTTGGTTTGAAGCGGTTTGGAGTTGTTTCTTGCTATTGTGTATTCCTTAGGCCTTTGTTTGCTTATTTATGCCAAAACTAAAACCATATCAATATGTGTTTAATTATTTATGCATGTGATGTATGTTATAATCAAATAAATCTTGTATGTGCATACAGTATGCCATGTAGATTTAAAATCCCATCATAGGAAGCATGTTACATGAATTATGTATATGTTATAACATGTTATAATGTATAGAATGCATGTTTAGGATTTCTGTTATTTAATATAACTGTTATATTAAATTTGAATGCCTTTGATGCATGTTGTGGATGTAAAAGCATGTCTAATTTTTATAAGTTGTTATAAAATTGAGTTAGACATTAAAATCCATAACGAAGATAAGCTGCATACTCACGAAGGTTAAACACTTGTTTTAATAGTTAAAATATGTCGTTATCTTATAAATCACAAGTACAAGCTCAACCGATATATAATCCTGACTAAGACTGGGGGTACTTAAGTTGACGGTCTACAAAACACCTCCTAGGCCGAATAATTAAGCGTTGTTCATCGGTTTTATAAGTGTACATGAGCGTTGTGAGGTAATAAAACGGTTTATCACCTAGACATTGTAGGTTAAAATCCAATTATAAGTGTTATACTTGGATAAACCACTTAGACTTAAGGTTGTTTTAATTAGCCGAAAAGAACCTAAGTATAATTTTACCCAAATAGTATAACACTTCAACAGGAGTTTAATAAACTTATATGATAAAATTATTAGAACACTTCAGTGGGAGATTAGTAACATATACGATACGTTGTTTTTAGCTCTCACGTCCCTAAGAATTCAGAATCAAGATTTAAGCGGTACTTCGTGTCACCCTGGAAGTGACCTCCATTTGGAAAGTATTTGCATAAATCAAGATGACCTCCATTTTGTGTTGCATCAGAGGTTGGAACTTAAGGACAATTCTCAATCGGGACGATGTTGAGGCCGTTAATCATGAAAAAGTTTTTAATCCAATCTTTCCAAGTTGTATAATTAAAACCAGTCAAACAAGTAAAGGCAAATAATGAAAAATAAAATTTAACTTTTTTGCTGAAAAGAAAAAAATTGATCTACATTAGATTTTAGCATAACTCTAAAACATCCAATCAATTTTAGCAAAAACAAAATGAACCTCATTTCCCTCTCAACAAATTATTACACCATAATAACCCTTATTCCTATAACAATTAGTCATCATTGATTTGGTCGAGAAATCATTAACTAGCTTAATAATTTTTCATAAGTATGACCCTTCATTTTAGACCCTAAAGTTCTGCCCCAATGAGCCAACTGAAAGGAAAAATTGATTGGGGAAAAAACTAAAGCAATCCTATCCATTTCTAGAGTTTTCCTTGATATTGACCTAATGCACAAACCATCCGAAGGGGGACGCTCCCAGGGCGCTTCAATGTCGTGCAAGAAGATCTCATGTTGCAAACTAATGAAGAAGGTCGTAGGACATGTTGACACACATCCCTCTACCACTAACTATAAATATTCTCTCCATTCACCTTGATATTGTCCCACGCAAACGCAATCCGAAGGGGGACGCTCCCAGGACGACTCCAGGTCAAGCATGAGTCTCATAATGTGAATATTAAAAGAGAAACGTGAGTGGAAAATTGACGTATCGTATACATCTTTTTCCTTCCATTGAATATTTTAAAAACCTAGGGTTTATTTAACTTAGGAAAAATACGTCTAATTGTTTTTACTAAGTGATTGTTTAAGTTTGGCCAACAGTAACACTTACTTTGGATAGTTAACAATTTTGTTTAATGTTCATTAAACATTTTAACAAATTTTAATCAACAATTGCATGCTTGTAGCAAATCTTCTAATTCACCTTCCAGGTTAGTTCCCAGATAAGGATGTTTCGTTTCTGTCAACTTAAATACTCTCAGCCTAGACAAAACTAGCCTTAGACAAAGGTTTTTTATAGATACATTTGCTACAATTTTAATCTTTTATTAAAAATAATTTAATCCTATTAAACTGATTAAAAAGATTAAACTAATTTCTAATCTCATTAGAAATTTTGTGATCTTAGGTCTATGTGAATCATATTTTTAAACTATTTTAAAAAATTATTTGAACCTAAGTTTGCATGCAATTCTGAGTTATTGATTTTAATTTCTAATTTCATTTAATTATAATGATTATAAAAAAATGAAACAAATTAAAATCATTCTTTGTATTTGATATCATACTTTGTAAAATTATAACATTTATAAAATTACCTAAAGTAATGACATGTTACATGCAATCTTCATTTCATTACTTAACATACATAACAATTACATACTAAAGAAGTGAAATAAAATAATATTCATACATATATCCAACTATATATTATAACTCTTATAATATAAATGATGCATGACAATGTTATTATGCATGCAAACACATAGTATAATACTTTTATTATATGATGCATGAGCATGCTATAAAATAAATTCATGCAACTATATATTATAACATTTATAATATAGATGTTGCATGAATAGTGCATAACCTATGGTGGAATTTTACTATATGGCATACATTATGACATATATAATTAAAAATAAACCATATATCAAATGCATAATTTAAACAGCAATTTATGGATTGGGATTGGACTTCTAAACCATTAATTAAATTAATATAACATTTATATTAATTTAGTTAATAAAAAAACTAACTATTACGTAAATAATAGCTTAACCTGTTCAAAATAGGCAAACTAGACCTTGAACCGTACGAACTGGACCGCCCACGAACCGAACGTGAACCAACTGAACCACAAACCAAACCGCGCACAAATCGATCGATTTTTTCATCTCGAAGCTTTGCGACGCTGTGACCTAACGTTACAATACTACGAAAAAAAATTTCGTCCACCCTTTATAACACTGCAACGCCACTGTATAGTAGACACTATACAAATGCAAAAACCTTCAATTCTTCTCCATTTGGGCCTCGTTTTCACAGAAACCCACCGCAAAACACACAAACGACTCAAGACTTCAATAATACAAACTCGATTGCAATTAATGCCCAAAAATAAAGGACCTTTACTGTTAGGGTTGATGCTCTAAATCTCGTAGGGTCTTGTAGTTTGTAAAAACATGTATGAACAAACATTTGTGATGTAATAATATGAGATATTTTTCTTCAGTGTTGTCTATGGAATATGAGATATTTTAGTTGCATTAACCATAACCAATAAACTAAGATCTCTGGTTATCGTTGTAACTTAAACATGTATGTGGAGACATACAAGTGAATCATACCTTAAGTGATAACCTAAATGGTCTGTAGTATCTGGATAAATGAGGGAAACCTTATCCTGGTGACACTATGGATACGACCTATTTTATAGGTGTTACAAGTGTTGTAAAGTGCTACAGATGGTCTGATCCTGACCATTCTGTGGAGACATGCGAGCAGGGGTATCCTATAGAAAAGATTTTGTATAAGACCAGACCATGAAATGTTTAGTCTCGTTATATAACATCGTTCATGAAAAAAACTTTCATTTCACTAGGATGACCATAGGTAACATGACCTTAATCCTGAGTGAGTTGGGAACTCCTGCCTATGAGGACGGTTCTTTTGATTCGCATGGGTGCGAGTGGCTAGATTGCCGACTCAAACCGGCCACTTTGGGGATTCATCTGATTGGGGAGCTCGGAACTCAGCTACATAAGACGGAATTCACTTCTTCCTCAAAGAAGGGGTAAGTAGATAGATTGCTCCCTTAAGGACTAATTCTGGGACTTGAACAATATGGCACCACACACTTTCTCATGGCCCGAGAGGTGTTCACTCATAGTAGGACTATGATGTATTGTTCATTAGAGGAATCAATGGTACTTAAGGAGTTAGATGTAACTACATAGGCAAAATGGTAAATTGGCCTAATTGTACTTACGAGCGATCTATGAAGGGTTATCGTACTATTGATTGGTTATATCCAATGGACACAGAAATATATTTGTAGTGAGAAGAGTGCAGCTGTCAGTCTTTAGTGGAGTGCCCGGCAGTTAACAGATAATGGATATCGTGATTAAAGAGTTTAGTCAATTATTCACGTATCGTTGGAGCTTCAAGCTACAAGTCCATAAGGTCCCCTTGATAGCTCAATGGATTCAAGTTGAGAATCAGTTTTTAGGTTAGTTTGAAATGTTCAAATTAATAAGAAGGAATTTGATTATATATGATATAATTAAATTAGTTCAATTATATGTGATATAATTGATTTGATGTTTTAGATATATTAACTGGAGGAATTGATATAAATATGATTTATATTAAATAAAGGAGAAAAGAACTATGGTTTAAATATTACATATAATGTGATACTAAAATTATAGGTTATAAATATAGTATGATAAATTAGTTATATTTATTTATAATAAAAACAATTATGAGATAATTGTTTTATTTGGTTATTTTCTTTTCTCCATTAATCATGGAAGTGGGAGGTTAATTTTAGTTTTAATAACTGAAGAATAAAATGAAAAGAGTTTTAATTTTTTGTAGAGATCGCATTATTGCATACCAATCGATCGAGTGAAAATGAGAGAGCTATACGATAGCCCTTTGAGAGAGCGAACGACGAGCAAGTTGTGCACAACTGCCTCGTTTACTAAACGATCGAGTACCTTTTGCCTATACGATCCCACTTACTCGATCGTGTAACTCATTCGTATAAATACTCATTCCCTCTATCAAATTCACACAGAGCCCACACCTCATGGATTCTCACTCCGAGAATACTAAGGTAACCGAGTGGTAGTGTCGAGGGTTTGTCATTTGGGGATCAGACTATTCATGATAACATTGGGTGTTTGTTGAGTACATGATCGTGTAAACTTTACTGGGATGCCTGATCAGTGTAGATCATGGGAATACGTGAAGAAGAGTTCTTCAAATGTATGTCTCTCGATTCCCTTTGTATTTAAGTTAAGAAAGCATGCTTTAATTTCTTTAAGATGTATAACTGTGATTGTATGTTTGTAAATGTTTTATTATTTCACAATGGGCTTGGAAAGATCTTGCTTCCGCTTACTAATTCTCTTGAATAAGAGTTCCTTCACTTACAAACCAAATATGTAAAATTAAAGCATGAAATATAAAAGTCAATCCCAAAATCATCGACAATTGCAAACCGTACATTCCATACACATTCATCAACATGAATCAAGAAATATATAATGCAACCTACGAAACTGAAATTCAATTCTGGAAAAAAAAAATAAACTTGGGACTAAGAACCTGACTCTAATACCAATTGAAAGGGAGCGTGAGGTCCGTAGCGGAAGCAGGATCATTCCCAATTTTAATTATCTCACATAACCAAAATTTACATAACAAAAATTATGCATTTTAATACAATTACAACATGTTTTTAAGAATAGGTATTAGGGTTAGGGATTAACTTGCCCTTAAAGAACCACTTCTTCACATAATCCCTCGAACCAGTCACGAACTCTCCTCGAAACTCGATCTTCCAAAATATTTCAGGAAAACCAAGGGGTCATTCCACCACCAAGAGGTCAACTTCTGTATTCTCTATAGAGGATTAGAATCACAGGAGGTATGAGCTCTGTATATTTTTTTGGGAAGAGGGAGAAGATTTTGAGGGGAGGGGAATTATTTTCTTTTTACAGAGAGATCTTGCAACCAATTTTCTCAGAGCCTCTCTGTCAAAAAGATGAAGAAGCTGTAGAAAACTGAACTGCACATTCCACGTTTTTTCTAAGAATAAATTGAGGGGAGGGAAGTTGTAACTCCCTCCCTTTAATTTAAAAGAAATAAATTATAATAAATCTAATTTAATAAAATATATATAATAACTAACTTATTTTATATATATATAACTATATGTTATATCAAATATAACAAATAACCTATAGTTATTATATTGTATCAAATACAATATAACCTATACTTTTATTTCTCTTAATAAAACATGGTATTTAGTATAAATCAGATTTATACTAAATTTAATTATATGAATCTCATCCATATAATTAGTATTTGAATCATATTCATGTTGGGGTTGATGCCCTAAAGTCTCGTGTTCTGTAGTTTGTAAACAGATTGTACGAACGCTTGTGTTGTTAATATATAATATTTACTTCACATCTTGTATTTTTGCTCAATTGCTTGTTTTTTTTGCTTTACCACAAACCAATAAACATAAAATCCCTGTTTATCTGTATGTGACTCAAGCGTATGTGGTGACGTACAAGTGGATCATGTCTTGAGTGATAACCAAAATGGTCTGTAGTATATGGATATAGTAGGGAAACTTTATCCTGGTAATGCTATGAATGCGGCCTACTTTGTGGAATGGTCACAAGTGCTGTGACTTGTCACATATGATCTGATCCTGATCATTCGTGTTGGGGACATGCGAGCGGGAGCGTTCTATACAAAGAGTTTGTATAAGACTTGACCACGACGTGTTAATGTCTCGTTATATAACATTGTTCATGACAGAGACTTCACTTCACTAGAATGACCATAGGTAACATGACCTCAATCTTGAGTGAGTTGGGAACTCCTGTCATTGAGGGCGGTCTTTTGATTTGTATGGGTGCGAGTGGCCAGGTTGCCAATTCAAACCTACTATTTTGAGGATTCGTCTGATTTGGGAGCTGAGAACTCAACTACACGAGATGGAATTCACTCCTTCTCCGAGGCAGGGGTAAATAGATAGATAGCTTCCTTAAGGGCTGATTTCAGGGCTTGAACGATATGGCACCACACACATTCTCTTGGCCCAAGAGGTGTTCACACATAGTTGGACTATGTTGTATTGTTCATTAGAGGAATCAGTGATACTTGAGGAGTGAGATGTAACTACTGGGGCAAAACGGTAATTTGGCCCAGCTGTACTTATGAGCATCTGTGAAGGGTCATCATACTCATGATTGGTTATATCCGATAGACACAGAAATATATCTGTGGTAAGAAGAGTTCAGCTGTTAGTCTTTAGTGAAATGCCAAATTGCAAAAGATGTTCTAGTCATTCATACTTTAACATTACTTACGAGCATCTGTGAGGGGTCATCATACTTTAACATTTTGCAATGGTGGAAATTGAATAGAATGAAGTATCCTATTTTGTATCAAATTGCAAAAGATGTTCTAGTCATTCCCGTCACTACTGTTGCTTCTGAATATACATTTAGAATTGGTTGTAGACATGTAGGTCCACACCATTCTTAAATTCATGAAAATTTATTGGAAGTTTTGATGTGTATTCAAGATCGGTTATGGGCAGAAGGTATGAGTTACTATTATTGTTTAATTTATTTAATAAACTTTTATTATCTATTATTTGAGATCTAATTTTCTTTTACATGTCTTAAATAGATAAGCATACTCTTATAGATGCTAAAGTATTGGACAATGTTCTTGAGGATCGAGATTCAGATGATGTAAGTTATAAGTTTGTGTATTATTATTATTATTATTATTATTATTATTATTATTATTATTATTATTATTATTATTATTATTATTATTCTAATATTGATTTATATTAATATATATAATATTTGTGTTTTTTTTTCAGGAGTTATCCCTTACAAAGTTGGATTAAATTCGTTGATGGCTTCGTTTGGCTATGTTGCAACTTTTCTTAAAAAAAACATGTTGTTGTCCTATTGTGTCTTGACTTATGATTTGTTGTTGTCATGTTCTATCTTAAAAAAAATATGTTGTTATTGTCATGTTGTAACTTTTCTTAAAGTAATTATGGATGGATGTTTAAATTATTTAAGTTTAAGTTGAATTTTAATGAGAATAAATGATGGATTATGAATGGATGTTTTTAATAGGAAAATTGACAATATTCTAGTGAAACATGCACTAAAAAATGTTTCAATTAAAATTGCAATGGAAAAATACATATATTTGATTGAAATAAAAAGAAGTTGAAAAAGAAAACAAAAGCGGGGATTTTTTCCTTGCAGGGAACCCAATCCCCAATGGAAAATTCACGGGGACAGGAACGGGGATGGCTTCCCCGTCTCCACCCCGCCCCGTGGATATCTCTAAAGGTACCCAACCTTATCCACCTATACTACAAACCATTTAGGTTATCATTTAAATATGATTCACCTGTACGTCTCTACATACATGTTTAAATTACATAAAATAACATAGGATTTTTGTTTATTAGATTGAGTATATGCTTATAAAATAACAATTATTTTAATAATAACAATTTTTTTATACATAGTTTACAAATTACGAGAATATAAGAGAGATAGTACAAGAGAGATTTAGGACATCAATCCCAACAATGTGAGACTAATCATTTCGTGGTCTGATCTTATACAAACTCCTTGTATAGGATACCTCCGTTCACATGTCTCTACATGAATGATCAGGATCATATCATTTATAACACTTTACAATACTTGTAACATCTACAAAGTGGATCGTATCTGTAATGTCACCAAAATAAGGTACCCAGCCTTATCCATCTACTACATACCATTAGTTTAGATTATCATTTAAACATGATCTGTCTGTATGTCTCTATATACATGTTTAAATTACATAAAATAACCTAGTATCTTTGTTTATTAGATTGAGTGTATACTCATAAAATAACAATTATTTTAATAATAGCAATTTGCTTATACAGAATTTACAAATTACGAGAATACAAGAGAGATTTAGGATACCGATCCCAACAATCTTCTACTTGTCCTAAAGCTTAAGGAGCTAAATATACAATACAAATTATATGTACAATACAATAAACTAGGGCATACACTATACCCCAATAATACATTGTATGTACTATAGACCAATTTAAGACAAATCGAGAATTAGAAAAAGTCAGATCACATGCTCCACAACAGATTTCTAAAATTCTTATTAAATTTCTGTTTTTCCATTTTTCCAGTTGAAATCTAAAATCTTGCTATATACTCCAATTCTTCTTAATTCTAAAAATGTTTGAACTTGTCAAAAGACTTAGATACAAAATTAAAAGTGTAGAGTTTTCTTTAAGTTATAATTTAATTTCTATCTTATATATCAATTAATTTTAGAAATGTTTGAATGTGTCAAAACTTAATACATACAAATTAAAATTAAGTTTAAATTTACTAAACATTTTTCACTCGAACTTGAAATATATGAATTAAACTTATAATTTAACCTAAATTAATATTTGATATTAATGGCAAGCTTAAAACTAAGAACACACTTTAAATAGTTCAAGAGATATTCAAGTAGTCAATTAATATTTTCTTTTAACAAATATCATTTAAGCTATAAGTTAAAATATATTCAACTATATCATTTAAGCTATAAGTTCTATAAATTTAGGTAAAATATACATAATATATTTTTAAAGTGAACATAATTCAATGGTAGTTTGATATATGCTTTTGAATTGTTTGCTACCTCTCTAATCCCCGATTACTGAACGAAAACAAAGATTGCAACTAGGAATTCTTTTTGTGAACTGTACCTTTCGTTCAAACAATCTTATTTTCATAATCAAAATCATGTCAAGTTCAAAAAAAATAAATGTAAATTTAATAAAGAATAAAAAGAAAGTAGAGAGAAAAGAAAGCACGTGTGGTGTGTAAGTGTAAGGCTAAGCAATGTAAGAAAGGGATATAGATTCCATGTTGAAGAGATGATTGTTGAAAATTCGAGACTTCATTAACACTCAACATGTGACCCCTCTTTTCTTCTCTTTTCTTCTCTTTTAATCTTTTTAGTGTAATGTAATGTAATAAGTTCATCTTTTTGGTAAGAGGCCGACCACAAATTTCTATTCTCTTATTCTCCACTCTTTAACACCTTCTTCTTCAAGCTTTTCTTAACTTTCTCCCCCTCCTTCAATATCACACATGGATGCACCTCCTTTTTTTGCTAATTCTTCATTTAACTAATTACAATCCAATAATTAACCTCTCCTTCATCTTATATTGGGTTTTGGCAAAATATATTTAAAGAACAAATGTCCCACATCAAAAAAAAATTTTAAAAATGGTGGACTCTGAACATTATAACAAGAGTCGAACACTTTAAGTTTGGTTTACTTAACTTAATTATGTGAGTAACATAGTGCTTTGCCAGAGTGCTTTTATAATTAGGGTCAGAAAGAACTATTTTATATAATTGTAATAATTTTTCAAATTAAAAGTTTCTTGTCCATGGTTTTTTCCCTAGTTTGAATTTTTTTTCCACGTTACTTTTGTGTTTTAAGTTTATTGTTTCCTTTTTAATTTTTCTATTATTTTTTCTGTTGAGTAGTAGGAGGTTTTTCCAAATATTGTAGTAAGATTCGTTTATTGAATTTGTAAATGAGATGGTTGATTCTAATGATGTGTTTTGGTAAGTAATATGAAAACATAAAATGTAGGATTATATTTGATGTTTTCATTGTTTTTTAATATGTATGCATGTTTGGTAGCAAATTTTGAAATTAAATCACAATTTAAATGTTGTCGTTATCAAAGTTTAAAATGTCAATATCGACAAAAATTTCGATGTCTTAATTTTATGAAAATTTTCATATAAATATTGATAAAAAAATCATAAAAACAAAAAGTTCAAAAAATAATTTTAAATTGGTAAAAAGAACATTTTTATGATTTTTAAACATGTTGACATGTCTATTATTTATATTATATCTACATTAGTAACATTTTGTTTATCTTTTATGTTTTGTTGAATTTTTAGTGATAAAATGGAATTATCAACTCATCCCTATTGTCTATATTGAGCCCACAAAAGCGTGAAAATATGGGTGAAATATCGCTATTCCAACGAAAATTTAGTACGATAATTATTATGTTTGATAATATATATATGAGGTTAAATAATAAATTATAATGTTAATCTCTAAACTCTCGTGTTTCTATATAATAAAATCTTTAAACTTTCAAATATATATAATAAGTCCATGTACTTCAATTTTGTGTTAAAGAGTTAGCCCTTAAACTTTAAAAATATCAATAAATTATTGAACTTTCAATTTTTTGTCTAAATAGATTTGTAACACATTTAACATTTTTTTTAAAAAAAATAAACAAATCTACTTTCAAATCAATCCTTGCGCTTAATAGACCACTAAATTTTAAATTTTGCACCTAATAGACTTTTTTCTTTATGTGGAATAAGTACTACCTAATAGACATAAAATTAGAAGTTCAATGATTTATTTTATATAAAATTGAAAGTTTAAAACTTTTCAGACATCTTTTAAAGTTTTTTACCTATTAGATACAATATTATTGTAAGTTTGTAGATGTATTAAAAAAAAATTTAATTTAAGGACCTATTTAATACAAACTTAAAATTTAATAGACTCTTATAATTTAACGTACTTCCTTGCATTGTAAAAATAGTTGTAGTCACCCATTAAAGGTGAATTTGGATTTGTTGTTGAGAGGAATAAAATTGGTTAAAAGTAAATTTTTATATTTGGTAAAACAGATTGAGATTAAATATGTCAAAATCACTTTATGTTCATTTCACCTCTGTTTTAAAATTAGTTTCCTACCCACTTTTGGATTCTCTTAAATCAAATTCAGTTTTAAATTAATTTTTAATTTTAATTTTATACTTTAAAATTTATATTTATTTCATATGCTTATTTTTTTCTAACCTAATCAAATTTATATTTTTTGATTTTCATAAGTTGAATGCATGCATTTTTTCTAAAAAATAATTACACTAAAGCGATTTTCCATCATATTTAAAACTAATTTATAGTAAACAAAATATATCATTCTAAATAATTATCTAAAACTATATATTAAAAAAATAAAAGTTTTAGTAAAAGGTCTATATTAATTATTATAATTAAAAAAAGATAATTTAGTATTTATTTTACAAAATACTAATACCTACTTAATAAAGTTTCAAATTTAAATTTACCAAACCCTAATTTTTTTATTTTACTAAAAGCATAGTTGTCAACAACTATTTTAAAAGTTACAACAATCACGAAACCTAAATATTAGACGATTGAATCTCAACTATTATTTATTAATGGACTTATGAACATGTGAGTTTATGTTATATGTTTTGTATAGTTATTATTTTACAAGATTGTATATTTAAAACACACTACATGTTCTACATACGTTAGTATTAACAAAAATGAAATGACTTTATAAAATAAAATACTAGTTTAAAAATCTTATATAATATAAACCAACATATGCGCGTGTGCGTTTATATATATAAAACTTAAAATTTATTTAAAAATAAAAAATCTTATTAAATTACTCATTAAGACCCATTTGATAACGTTCTTGTTTCCTGTTTTTTCAAAACTAGAAAGATGAATATATTTTGTAGTTATTTTTATTTTTTGTTTCTTAAAAAAAGTAACATGAACAGCTTGTTATATGTTAGTCATATAATATAGAAATACAAAATATGCTTCAAACGTATTAAAAAAGAACAAACTAGTCTCGATGTAAAATTAACAAAAATAATAAGAATATTTACATCATTCAAATGTTGTCAAATTTTAATATACAATATTTTCTCTCGAGTAACATGCACATTATCAAACGAGTCTTATCTAAATTGATATGATATAATATAGACCAAAAATCGAATTGCGATAAAAAAAAAAATAATAAGAAGAAGAAGCATCTAAATAACTAAAAAAGCATGGTAGATGGAAAACCACGCATGAAAAATAATTGAAATTCAAATTCAGATGCCAAAGCCAAAGGTGTGAAATATTCTCTATCTTAAGTTAAGTGCATTAAGGAATTTGGTAGAACCATTCGTTTCCTCTCATCTATATATTCTCTCATTATACTTTTGGATATAACTCTCTTTTAGTGGCCATGCAATAGGTTTATATTTGTACCCATGCATCATCATTGCCTTCTTTTTCTTTTATTTTTTTTTTTCCCCTAAAAGTTCTAGAATTTTATTTTCATTACTTATATTTTTTGAAAAAAATTAAATAAATAAAATAAAATACTCTTTTGATTCCTTGAATTTTGAACTTAGTTTCTATTGAATTTTACAATTTTTAAAACTAACACCTCCAATTCTTTGGATTGTTGTTTGATCTTCCAGATTTGAGTTTTATTTTTTATTTTTCTCTAAATTTTGAATTTTTTCTAATTAATCAATGTGAGTATAATGACTATATATTAAATAAGAATCAATTTCAGATTGGGTAAACATATTATTGTTAGAAGCTACAAGGACTATAAATAAAAATTGGATTCAAATCTTAAGAATAAATGATCTATTTTGCCTATTTTTAGAATTTAAACAGCAAACTTTATTTTAATATTGGGTTGTTTTTAGATATAAAAAAATAAAGATAATTTATTTACAAATATAATAAAATGTCACTGTCTATCGGTGATAGGTACGAATAAAAAATGACATTTTTTTATATTTGTAGATATTTTCAGTAGTTTGTCCATATAAAATAATTACTCTTTTATTTTTTTTTCAACATGTATTTTATTAAAACTAATTGCAAATAAATATTTTATAAAAAATATTTTCTAATTTAACATTTATTTTGGTATATATGTATATATGATAGTTATAAACGTACCTTGTTAATTAATTTAGATATTGATTCTAACATCATAAGGACCGGTAATTGAATTACATATTGTAGAAAAAAAACCAAAAAACCAAAAAGAATCACTCAACTAAATTATAGATTAATTATTGTTTATGAAATATATTGTTACTAACATATACTGACCAGCTTATATATGCATTATGATTTATATTGAATTTCTACTTTATTTCTATATTATTATTTTTGTACATTTTTATTGGGATTTAATACATATAGTTTAGAAGATTCTAAAAATTCTCAAGATCATAAATTTTATCTAAAAACTTCTCTTTGGATCATTATGATTTGAATTTAATTTTTATTTTTTATCTGGAAGTTTCAGTAGTGAAAATGTTTGCTCTTTGAAGTTTGAAAATTGTATATTGACTCACAACACACCATCAAAAATTGACCTTCTAAATTAATATATCTTAACAAGTTGCAATATGTTGAAGTTGAATATTTATTTTCCAAATATATTAAGAAAATATAATAGGATAAAAAAAATATTTTTGACTCTTTAATAATTTAATTCCGTAATCATTTAGTTCAAGAGATAGTGCCGTTTAATAATTCTTAAACTTTGGTCCGTAACCAGTTATATATATATATATATATATATATATATATATATATATATATTCTAATTTTATTATATTGAAAAATATTTTCAGTAATTTAACTCTAAAATAATTTTACAAAGTTAAAATATTTGAAATTAGGTTAGTCGTTATCGTAGGGGTAGCCATCGGAACATTGAAAATATAAAGATAGAATTTGGAGGGAAATAGTGAAAATTACGGGCAGGGGTACCCGCGTGGAATTCGACAAATTTTTAATCTTTTGGAAAAAAAAAAAAAAAAAGGGAATATTCCTTTGTGTACGCGCCAGACAAAAGGGATATTCAGAAGAACAATTTCAAACCGAATATTATGACACGTGTCACGAGGAGAATCTCTTTACCTCATCTTCTTTCTTTTTTCCTCCTTTTCCTTTTTGGAATACAAAACAAAAGAGAGAGTAATTAAGAGAATCCCCAAAAGTCCTTGCTTGGAGCTTCTACCACAAGCTCCATCATTTTTCTTAAAACTAACAAAAATAAATAAATAAAACCCCTTTAAAAATATTTAAAATCTCCATATTCTTCTTAAAATTATGATTATTTAAATTAAGATTTTAAAATATATAATTTAAAGAAAAAGAAATGTGTAAATGTGAAATATGGTTTGTTTGTTCCACCCAGATCCAAACAGCCATGGAAATATGGTTCAGAACCCCAAAAAGATAAAAGGTTCGTCTAAATTTTAGTGAGAATCTTCTTACCTTATAGTCCACTTAATTAAAGTATGTAGCCAGAAGATTCCCAACCTTTAATTAATTCCAATTAAATTAACTACTATTTTCAAGCCAATGTCATTTCGAGAAATTTTTTTTTAAAAAAAAAAGTTAGTGTTTTTCCTCTTTTTTGGCTTTTATGGGTTGTATTTGGTATTCCCATTTTTTTATATATATAAAAAATCTTTTTCAATGTAACAAAGTTGGATTTTATAACATATTCCTTCCTTTCAGACCTTAAATTATTAAATTTTATGAATATTTCGTTATAGACTAAATATTCTCTCTCTCTCTCTACCGTATATGCTACTTTAAAGTTCATTTTTGAAAGTTATGTATTATAGATTAGTCAATAAACATTGTAGATCTGACTAACTATAAAATATATATATATATAATATAAAAAGGACTACTTGGCCGTATATGTTCGTGTGGTGGTCGCACAATTTTATTCCCTCTTCCATTTTTGACTTTTCCATTCATAAACTACATATATATATTATTCGAAAATAATAATAAATAACTCATTTTCAAACAATTAATAACACATAAAACAAAACGTTAAATCAAAATACATAAAACAATACTAAGTGTATAACCTTAGCCACCCAATTCATTGGAGATTGGAAGTGAGATTGTTAAATATTGTTGGAGTGGACCTATTAGAGGACTTACGTCGTTGCTGTGATGAGTCGAGTGCATTTTGATGCCTAAGTTAATATACAAAATGTTCAACTCAACTACGCACGAAGAGAATTGTTTATTCTTTGAGTTCAGTGGTATAAGGCTATTTATAAGGCCAACTCTGTGATATTCTTTGGGGTATGAGTAATATCAATGACGTCATAACTGGTGTAATCCTGGAAATTGCAGAGTGTCAAAGGCCAAACTCAACTTGTCTATTTCTCTTTTAGTGAAACAAAAGAAGCTTTGTTTGCTATACAAGGACTCGAGGGTTTGACTTTTCCTTTTACGATGCAAGGAACCCATGTAGGGCTCAGGGCACCCTTGGGCTTGGATCCAGCTATCGACTTCGGTCTTACTTTGGACAACGTAACCCTCAACAAATATTAATGACCCATTTTATATTACACATATCTTTGTGCATACCACCAATTTATCAAAATCATAGTTTACAACATAACAAATTCTTCTTACTTCTTTTTTAAAATATTTTAATTTTTTTGTATGTGATGAAAGTAAGATGCACAAAAATTGATACATCCTATATGTTCATACTAATATACATGCTAAATCAAAAGAGATCTTTCTTTTATACATCCATTTATTGTATAAATATAAGTAATTATTAAATAGATTAACTCAGTATAGAATTTATCAGATAATTTGATATAGTATAAAGCAAAAAGAAAGAAAAAAAACAAGAAAGAATAAAAAGCCTTCATTCAAGTGTGTGTGTGTGTGAGAGAGAGAGAGAGAGAATGGCTAAAATTGAAAGAAAGAAAAAGAAAAAGAAAAAGAAAAAAGCAGAATATAGAAAGAAGAATCATCTTTTTTATGTTATCTGCCTTAGTAATTTTTATTATTTTATTTTTCTGCTTTAGAAAAAACCAAAGTCTCTAAAAAAAAAACACACAAAAACAAATTCCCAGATTCGTTTCCACAACATAATCTAAAATTCTCTCTCACACATATTTATAATTTATTAATTTATTAATCTAAAAAATGTACATACTTTATTCCCTTCAAAACTCACCCATAAAAAGAACCCAATATCCTTCCATTTTCTCTCATTAAGCAACATTCATCCACTTTATCTTAACCAAAGTCTCTAGGCCAAACGCCAAACACCCACTTTTGTTTTGTTTTTTTTCCTCCAGTTCCTATCTTGGCAAGGCATGATCAAGAAATTAGAAGGAGTTTAATTAATTTGAGGTTATTGGAAATTAAACCTTAATTAATTATAAGGTTAATTTTATGGCATCTACAGAACTGAGCTTGGAATGTAAAGTTGAAAGCTATTCAATGTTGCTTAAATATTCATTTGGAGATAATAATAATTGTGATGAATATTCATATGATAAGCTTCGGGAGTTTGTTTCTCGTCTTGAAGAAGAACGCCTCAAAATTGATGTATTCAAACGGGAGCTTCCACTTTGCATGCAGCTTTTAACCAACGGTACGCTACTACTACTCTATAACTTAATTAATCTCCCATTTACATCTGTTGATTTTGTGTTTTCTTTGTTTTAGGGTTTAATTAAATTTTCTATTTTCTTTTATATGGTTGTAAGTAATTAAGAGATTCCTACTAATTAATCCCTTCAGAGATAAGCTCTTAATTCTATTTCTTCAACCATTACATGTCTCAATATTCTACCTTTTTCCTTAGTTAATTAACCTTGCTAAAGAATATTAAGAATACAAAAAAGCAATAAGAATCTTATCTATTGTGAACTATGTTTGAATTCGCCAGCTTATAGTTCGCATGTTACTAAGTTTTCTTATTTTTCTGAAAACAATTTCATATACACACATAAAAAAAAGTTCACTATTAATTACATCACCAATGCAAAATTAGAAATCTAGCTTCTCGATTTAGAATCGAAGGAAACAAAGTAGCTACAAAATTCGGACACATCAACATAACATAACAGGCAACATAGTTATCAAGAAGGAATGAAAAAAAGAAATAATCTCATAAACTCAAATGCGAAATTAAATGAGATTTAAATGTTGAATTTTTTCTTATTCATCGTATAAATACTTATTATTTTTATTTTCACCGATAAATTTATTTGTTTTAGACAAAACGAACATAGCTCTAACTTACATGTGAAATGTGATAGTAATCAAATAGTTTGTGAATCGAATCTCCTTATCTTATCGTTTCCTACCCATATTTTCAAAAATCAATAGTTTTCTTTTTTTTTTTTTCTTTTATGATTCTTGAAAACCAGGGAAGGAAACAAACTTAAATAAAAGAGAGAAATTGTTGTTAAAATGATGTATTTTCATTTACTCGATGTTATAATATTAAATTGAATCAAAAGTTTTAATCCATTGTTGATTTAACATGAAATTAGAGTAGACAGCTATAAATTAAACGTTTTAAAAATATCAAAAGGTAATTTAATCTTAATAATTAATATGTTTTTGTTTTTGTGTTCAGCCGTAGAGACATCGAGGAGACAGCTACAAGCGTGCAAGACGATAGAGGCGGCGCCGGCAAAGCCAGTTTTAGAAGAATTCATGCCACTGAAGAACTCAACGCCGGCGGAGGATGAAAAGCCACCGACAATTACGTCCGACAAGGCAAATTGGATGACGTCAGTTCAGCTTTGGAGTCAAGCCGGCGACGTAAGAAAACACCAATCTACGCCGAATTACAACAATGAATCTACTGATTGTAATAATAATAATAATTCAGAAACATGTAACCAAATAATCAATAATAATGGAGCTTTTGTTCCATTCAACAAAGATCGGAGCTCCGGCGAGAAAGGGGCGGCGGCGAAAATGGAGTTATTGGAGAAAGGTGAGAAAAAGAATAATAATTGTAGCGATAATATTAAGAGTAGAAGCAATAATAGTATTGATAATGGTGGAGTCGTAATGGCGGTGGAGCAAAGGTCTGAAAATGGAGCGGCGGAGGTGGGATCAGCGCCGACCACCACTCAGACTCACCGGAAGGCTAGACGGTGCTGGTCGCCGGACTTGCACCGGAGATTTGTCAATGCTCTTCAGATGCTCGGTGGTTCTCAAGGTAAATATCCAATTCTCATTTATCACATAAAACTTAGCTTTTGGTTCATTTTTATTTGTCCTAATCATTTTAATTGTTTGATTTTGTTTTGGGGGGGTTAAAATAACATTTTTTTTCCTTACTATGCACTTTGTTCAAATTTTCTTTTAAAGTTTGAATTTCAATCTTTCGATAAATTTTAAATTTAGTCTCAAATGTTATTGTTGATTTTTTTTAATTATTTATTAACATCTTCACAATAAAATTCGAAAATATATTCATATTGTTATTATTATTTAATTCATTTCCACAAAAATTAAATTAAAGATAATATTTTAATGTAATAGCTATTATGCATTATAGAATCTACATAACTGTTTATTGTGAACCCGCCACGATAAGATTTTTTTTTTTTTTTTTTTTTTTTTGGCAACATAAATTTTTACTATCCACTGTTATATTGGTTTACCAATGTGTTTATATATTTTTCTAAAACTACTTATTTTCCTCTTCTAGTCAATAGAAAACTGTTATTCACTCAAAATAAATTGAGCCCTACACTTTAATCTAATTAATTTTTTAAAAATGGGGATAATGAATGATTTCTAAAATGGGGTTGAACTTAATTAAATATTTTGGAATAATAATTCGAAGTTGAATTGGAACTATGTTCAAATCACTCCTGCAATTGTAATTTGGCCTTAAATTTAATTTATTTTATGTTTTTTTTTTTTTAATTGAAAACAGTTGCCACGCCAAAGCAGATAAGGGAGTTGATGAAAGTAGAGGGTTTGACGAACGATGAAGTAAAAAGCCATCTCCAGGTAATCATTAATTGCACCTTTATTTTGAAATAAATGATGAATTAATGGTAAAGACTAATTTTAATATTTATATAAATAAATATATATATATATATAAACTAAATTTAAATGATTTTCCAGTTTGGATTAGCCAGTTTTCTAAGACAGATTGTTGTTCCATTAGCTCCAGTTAATCTGTTTATGTCTTCAATTTTCTTCAGGAAAAAAAAAACCATCAAAATATTATTTTCACCAAAATAAAATTACCCAAGAAAAAGATTGAACATTTCATAATCACTAAATATCTAATTCTCGTATTTTCAAAAATAATAATAATAATAATAATAGTTCTCGTATCCTCACAGAAATACAGGCTGCACACGAGACGACCCGGTCCAACCCAACAAGCAACTGGACCGCCAGCGGCTCAGCTCGTAGTACTCGGTTTAGGCGGACTATGGGTCC
This sequence comes from Benincasa hispida, assembly GCF_027475165.1. Lineage (NCBI taxonomy): Eukaryota > Viridiplantae > Streptophyta > Magnoliopsida > Cucurbitales > Cucurbitaceae > Benincasa > Benincasa hispida. The sequence continues at coordinate 26,153,442 of NC_143479.1, read as the reverse complement.
CACCAGAGTACGCTGCGGCAGCTGCAGCGGCGCCGCCCGCTCTGTACGGCCCACCGCCCACGTCCCATCCGCCGTCCCACTTCTACACGCCGCCTTCACTGCCGCAAGAATTTTACACAAGAACGGCGCCAGCGCCGCATCTGCAGCATCATCATCAGGTACAGTTGTACAAGGGGGCGCCGCCACAGGCAACCCAAAGCTCGCCAGAATCGGAGGTGAGGGACACGGCGGAGCGGTCAGAGAGTTTCGAGGAGGAGAAATCGGGGAGCAGTAGCTGGAGAATTGAGGGCGGTGAAAATGGAAGAGGATCTTGTGGGCGGAGATCGGAGGAGAATGAAGAAAGTAATAGAAGTGAAATTACTCTGAAATTCTGAAACTTTAATTCTTATTATAAATTAATTAGTATATGATTATAATTTTTATTTTTTATTTTTTATTTTTATTTTTTATTTTTTGCCAGTGTTAGGAGTTATGTATTATATATCCTTCCATTTCTGAGAAAGAGAACTAAAAAGGCTTCGGACAACTAATTTAAGGATGATCCCGAATCTCGCTAACTTTATTTTGTAGTATTAAATATTTTTAATAAATTAGAACGTGGTAATTAATTAGCTTATTTTCTATTTTTTAGTACAACTATTAGTAGGATCAAATTTCTAATTTAGAAAAAAAATGCATACTAATAACAACTAAGCTAAGTTCACTGTGATGCTTAACAGCTATTTTGTATTCATTTTAACCTAAAAGGTTATTAAATATAGTATATAATAACGGTTGATATTTAATTAGTTTTTTATTTTTAAAAACTAAGTTTATAAATATTATTTATACTTAGTGGGTTTTTTTGTTTTGTTTTCTACGATTTAGGTATGTTTTGAAAAATCAAATTATTCAAGTTTACTTAAGAATGATGTACAATATGATAAAAAAAAAAATTGTCAATTTAAATAAATAAATAAATAAAACAAACGATTATGAAATGAGGTTCAAACCAAATAAATTACTATTTGACGTGGTATGTTTCTTAGGTTTTTAAATTATATTATCACTTTTCAAAAAAAAAAAAAAAAAATTATGTTAACGTTAAAAATTCTCATTATGTAAATTGCCCATGAGGCACAATATAAATTACTTTCTTATATATATACACACATATAGTGATATTGAAAGACAAAATTTATTGATATGCAAAGGAAACCTAGTGCAAAAACCGAATAATGACAAATTTCAAGGCGATGGCCGAATAAGACAAATAACACAGTAAGGCTTCCATAAGTGGATCCAAAGCGAAAGCCCATTCTATTATAACGGGCCGTTGCTAATACGAAGTGGGCCGATGTTGGGTCTTCCAATCCATTGCCTACTTTCTACTAATAAGTTTCATCGGTAAAAAGAACAAAAAAGTTTGTAAATTAAAAATTTGCAAAATTGATTTTTAATTATGATAAATGGTCAGAAATAGCCCCTTTAAGTATTCGTTTTACAAAATTAGTACGCCTTTTAAAAATTCGTTCAAATAGTTTTTTCGGTCCATCTCGGACAAGATCAACATTTTTATTTTTTTCTAATTTATCGATTATTTTTTGACATGCTACATCTCTCCAGATTACACACCGAGATTTAGCTAAAAAGAATGGAGATGTTATGTAATTTTCCTAAATCTTTCCAAAATTAATAAATTATACTACAAAATATTACACAAATTGGAGAATTTTGAAAAGATAATTACTAAATTATTTAGATAATCAGGAAATAAATTTAGAAATTCGTGTAAAAATATAAATTGGAGGTAAGATTTGCAAAATTTTATATAAGATTTGGAAAATATTGCAAAGAGAAAACTCGAGAAGAAACAAGAATTGGTATAAAATTTTGGGAGATTGCATATAATTTGAAAAAAATACGTGGGTCTCGGTGTTAATCCCGAGCAAAATAACACCGAGATTATATATATTTGGACTTTCTCGATGAAATTCTAAGCATCAAAACATGATATATTTGAGTTTTCTTGGTAGAATCTCAGGCAAGATTAACACCGAATTTATATTATATATATATGTACATCCCAAATCTTATCTAATTTTCGCAAAATTTGATCTTTCCCAAAATGTTGAATCAATTTGAAAAATTCATTTTGATAATTGGAAGACCCATTTGAAAATTTAAAAATTCATGTAATTGTGAAAATAGAAATTATGCTAAAGATTTGAAAAATTAGGTAATAATTTAATATAATATTTAGTAAAGATAACCCAATTTTCTTAAAAATATAAGATTTGGGAAGATACATAAAAATTTAGCAAACCGCATTGTGTAGTAGGTAAGATGTATCGAGAAGATCCAAAACAATTAGAAAAAATTGATTGGACCGAGAAAAACTATTCTTACGATTTTTCAAAAAGCATGCTAGTTCGGTAAGATGAAAACTTAAACGTGCTATTTCTGATAATTTCTCTTTAATTATTAATTAATAATTATGAAAGAACAAAAAAAATATGCTTATCTTAGACTCAAACATTAAAAAAAAAAAACAAAAAACAAAAAAAAAACAATTATATTGTATTTAAAAATCGGGTAAATCCACATTTTTTTCTCTAAAATGTAAAGAAGCAACAAAACCAAATACACGATGACTCGTCTATACCTATTGATCACTAACACACCATTCAATAACCCTAATTGAATTAGATGTAAAATACCCTGTCCAACCACATGCATTAATTTACTCTAAAAATCTATAAATCATTTGACAATTAAAAAAAGAAAAACAAAAAAAAAAAAATCTTTCTTTCATTCATTAACATGTGCTGATAGGGATAAGGACCCTCTAATTATCTCCATAATAGTACGATATTGTCTACTTTGGGCATAAACCTTAATGACTTTGCTTTTGGTTTCACCCCCAAAAGACTTTACCACCGAACCTCCCCTTAAATAGTGTACTCTTATCTAGGCTAGCTCCTCTTCACCCGAGCACACCACCTATCCATTAGAGTTCAATCACAGATCACACCATGATTAATTCCAAGACTCTACTATACATCTTTGTTCAGCACTTGAGGATGCTACCAACATGGCTAAGTTAGGGGTATGACTCTAATATCACTTGATAGAAACAAAGACTCTTTAACTATCTCTACAACAATATGACATAAATCCTCATGGTTTTGTTTTTTGTTTCATCGCAAAAGGTTCTCAAAGACTGGTTGTGTGAAAACGCCGCCAATCTGAGGCACAAATTCGTGGGTCCAAACTTGTTGGGAAGTAAATGGGTCACTAGAGAAGACACACACTAGCATCCATTTGCGTGGGTCTTCGCCATCTAAGACTCACCGACCATCGTTCATATTATGTGGTCGCCAACAAATAGGTCAAACAGGAGGGATCGGCAGCTATAGGGGAGAGGGAAAAAAGATTACCTCCTAAAATCGAAAAATCAAGCAAATAATATCAATTTTTTTTAAAAAAAATGATAATCTAAATAATAAAAGATCTATCAAAATAAGATAAACTTACTTTCAAATAAAAAAAGAAGATAAATGCTCAAAATCCGAACTACCCTAAAATAAATACAAATATCACGTTTTGAAATTTTAAATATCACCATGAAAATATAGTTATATGAGTATGTGAAATATAGTTACCCTGTATTAATAAAGTCTGTGAAATATAGTTATTTGACTATATGACATATAGTTACACTATATTTTACAGGACCGCTGAGACAATTGAAGGATTATAAAAGAAATATGGATCACATGCATGGGAGCATGTTTCCTATTTTGTTGAAGAAACTTGAATTTTGCTATTTTTCCAATCGACATTCTAAAATTCTGCTATGTATCATAATTTTCCAACGATTTTCTAATACTAGGAGAAAAATATTTTTTATTTTTAGGTTTAGATCTATTTTCAATTTTTAAGTTTTAAAAATGTTATTTAAATCTTGAATTTTAAATTTTGTTTTATTTGATTTAAGTTTCAAAAACTTGCACTTCTTTTCGCTCAATACACTTTCCATCTTTATTATTTATTATTAATGTCTATTAATTAATTTTAAAAGGTTATAATTAATTAATTTTACTAATTTTTCATCTCTATTAAATTTAATTATATATTTTTACTTCATAATTAATTTTAACTTAATTTACTAAAAGTTAGCATCAAAGGTCAAAGTGAACATTATTGAAAATTCAGAGATAAAAATATTAAAATTTAAGGACCAAATTATTATTAAATTTGAAATTAAAGGATAAAAATATAAATTTTGAAACTTATAGATCAAATATAGATTAAACTCAAAATCTCGAAGTAAAAATGTAATATTTTAAAATCTAAAAATTAAATAAAAATTAGAAGATATCTTTTTCCTAATAATTAATTGTAGCCTAACTGGACCGAGACCCGTTTGGGATGGTGTAAAAAGTAACTATGGAGAATCTTAAAGCCTAAGTTGTTTGGTATTTTTAATCTATCATAATAATTTTGAATTTATTTTAACATAGAAAAACTGTGACATTAATTTAGATTTAGCTTTTCTAAAAATCTGTTACGTCTTTTTACTAAATAATTTAGTTATAATTTTATAAAATTATAAATAACTGTACTGTAATATATTTTAAATTAAATATCAATATGAAAATGATAGATCTACTTTATTCCAAATAACTAAATCCACACTAATATAGTATATATTAATTTATCAAACTTTTTTTTTTTTAATTTAAAATTGAAATTTAGCAAACGCTTTTTACTTTATGTCACAATTTTTTTTTTTTTAAAAAAAAAAACACAATTGCTAACAACTACCATAAGAATAGAAGGCACAAACATCCAAATAGCTAGTCAAATTGGAGAAATTGGAGAAATTGGATCCCATCAAGCATCAATCAATCATTTCAATTTTATGGGAATCTTATGAGTAGTTTGATGACATTGTTGTTTACTATTTTTTGTTTTTAAATTTTGAGAATTGTTGTTCAAGTTTTTTTTTTTTTTTTATCCTAAAAAACAGTCACCAAAATTGCCTTCTACTTAAAATTCTGTAAAAATAATTTACAAGTAAGCTATTAAAAAAATTGTATAAATGAAACCAAGCTATATATTGATTCAATACATTATGATTATCTTTTGTAAATTGTTGAATTATAACATCGCTCTATAAAAATTTAATTCATCTTATCAAATAATTCTAATAATACTAATTACATTATTTTTCTTATCAAATAAATCCTATTCAAATGAGATTTTAAAAGTGCAAACTTTGTTATTTAAGGGAGAGGTAGGGTGTCTTTGACACCACACTAAAAGCCAATTTTGATGTCTATATTGAACCTTTAAATTATTAATATACCATTTTGTAATGTTGAGAAAGCTTCGAGTTCTTGAACAAGATAAATCCGTCAATATTATTATAAGGGGCTCTACATTGTCTCAATGGCCAATCAAATTAAAATTATTTACTTAAAAAAAATAAGAAAAATACAAAAGAAAAGAAAGAAAAAACCATGACCCCATTGCAAATGGAATGTCAGTGAAAAGATTACGAGAAACAAAAAGTAGTGAAAGTTTTTCAAAATTGGAAGAGAAGTGAATGAATGATGAGCAAATCGATGCAAAAAAAAAAAAAAAAGGGAAAACAGCCATGTCTTATATGTCTCTTATCATTAGCAATAATTCTCATTCTTCTGAGTCATTCATTTTTATTCTTGTGATGTCATTACTAGTTGCTAATCAATCTCCTCTACTTCAGAGGAATTCACTAGGAACTATATTTAGATAGTTTGGAATAAGATAATTCTCAATCATATTTGAGAGTCATTGATGTTGTGTTCAGATGTGTTCAAATAATCTGACAACCTGAACAATTTAGACTATTCAATCCAAAATGTAATTGTTAAGTTGGATCAGTTTTGTTTTTGGATTTGATTGAGTTGTGTTGGGTTGTGGATTGGCGGTTGCCCAACCCGAATTTAATATATATATTTCTCTTTGTTTAAAGTTTAATTTCTTTATGTTGATTAATTTTTCTTTTAAAATTGTTATGATATTTGTCTTTGTTTAAAGTTTACCATAAATATCATAGATATTTGTTATTTAACATCTTAATTTTATGAGATTTTATTTATTAGTCATGTGTTATATGTAAATTTACATATTTTTCATTAAAATAAAAAAAATTATAAACCGACAACCCAACCCGAATTTTAAGAGTTGGATTGAGTTGGGTTTGAAAGTTTATTTGAGTCATTTTGGTTGCCAATAAACCAACCCGAATTTTCGGATTGGTCCAAAAAATAGTCTCAACCCAACCCAACTCAATCTATGTACACCCTTAGTGCTGTTATCTACCATATTTGATATGACCACAATTTTTGTATTCACGAAGCTACTTTGCATTTTCTTTAGATAGTTTGTCAAGTCGTGCAATCAAAAGTGTTTCATTGTTGTTCTAAATGACTTGAAGTTTCTATCAAGTAGACTCCATGACACATCTCTGGGTTTTTTTTTTTTTTTTTTTTTGTTATTTTATGTGGTTAGTTGGTTATGGTCCTTTGTTTTTTTTTCTTATTTCCTTTAGTTGTCTTTTATTTGCGTCTTCGTTGTAATTTATGAATTTCATTTCTCTTTATTATAATTTAATATTTATTTGAAAAGAAATCAAAATATATTTGATAAAGGGACATATGTTTGCCATATTGTAATTTTATATTTAAAAATTGAAGCTACTGCATATAATTATACAATTATATACAACCTTATTTAAGTAGTAGTTCGGATGTAATTTATTTCAATAAGTTGGTGCAAAATTGAAGTTTGAGAGTGCTTCTCAAATTATAATAACATTTAAAAAGCTGCTTTTAAAAGCAAAATAAGTAAAACTACATTGGATGAATCACCCATCTTAAATTTTGTTATTGTTAATAGTTTCTCCACTTAATTTTTTAAAATGTATATTAATCGATAAAGCAACATAATTACCCATTTATTAAGCTTCTTGGCTTATTATGGTAATCGTTTGATTATATTGCCATACGATCTCTTTCTGACTACTTGAGGATTAAAAAGAAAAAGGGTGAGAAGGAGGAGGCAATTTGGCTACACCATACTAATTTATGAAAATATATTTCAAGAATACTGACACATTGTTTAAAAGATTACTAAATTAAAGATTTTTAAATAGAAATTTCAAATAATGTTAAAAAAAAAGCTCTTTTTGTGGATTTGTCTGTGTGGGTTTTAAGAAATCTTTCATAATATTTTTTTTGGTTGAAATGTCTTGATACCTTGAATCCCAAACTTAATTAGAATTTTTATTTTATATATTTAATTATTTGATTCTTTTCGTTCTCCAATTAAGATTTAGAGAAGTGCATTATATAAACTCTTTAACCCAATTCATTTTGTATTTTTTGTAACATTCTCTCTAACCCAATTCTTCTCATAAATACTTTATATTATAATGTATCGAATATATTATATTAATTATATCATATATAATTAAATAAACTTAATCACATATAATTAATTTCTTCAATTAATTTGAACAATTCAAATTAATCCAAAACGTAGTCCTCATTAAATCTATTGAGCTATCGAGGAGACCTCATGGACCTATAGCTTGAAGCTCCAACATTCGTGAATAATTAATCAAACTCTTTAATTAAATTATTTACCATTCGTTAACTACCGGCCATTCCACTAGAAACCAACAGTTGCACTCTTCGTACTATAGATATATTTTTATATCTATTGGATATAACCATTCAACAGTACGATAATCCTTCATACTCGTAAGTACAGCTAGGCCAAAATTACTATTTTGCCCCTGTAGTTACATCTAACTCCTTAATACCACTAATCCCTTTAATGAACAATAGATCATAGTCCAACTATGACTAAACACCTCTCAGGCCAGGAGAGGGTGTGGTGTCATATTGTTTAAGTCCCAAAATCATCCTTTAAGGGAGCAATCCATCTACTTGCCCTGACTCGGGGAAGGAGTGAATTCCTTCTTGTGTAGCTGTGTTCCCAACTTCTCAATCAGACGAATCCCCAAAATGGTAGGCTTATTGAGTCGGCGATATGGTTACTCTCGACCGTACAAATCAAACGACTGCCCTCATAAGCAGGAGTTCACAACTCACCCAGGATTCAGGTCATGTTACCTATGGTCATCTCGATGAAATGTAAGTCTCTATTATGAACAACGTTATATAATGAGACTAAACATTTCATGGTTCGGTCTTATACAAACTCCTTTGTATAAACTATCACCGCTCACATGCCTCCACATGAATGATCAGGATCAGATCATTTGTAGCACTTTACAACAATTGTAACACCTACAAAGCGGGTCATGCACGTAGTGTCACCAAGATAAGGTATTCAGTTTTATCCATGTACAACAAACTATTTAGGTTATCATTTAAACATTATCCACCCATATGTTTCTGCATACATGTTTAAGCTACAAGATAACCTTGAATGTTAGTTTATTGGTTTGTGGTTAATACAACTAATTTTGAAATAAAACATCATAGATGTTATTAAAGAAATAATTTGTACAATACAATTACAAACTATAGGACCCTACGAGATTTAGGGCATCAACCCCAACAATCTTCCACTTGACCTAAAGCTATTGGGATGTACAATGTAAAAGTCAAACTATAACACAAAGTACACAAACAATAAATTAAGGCACAAACCGCCCAGTACAAATCTCCCACTTGCCCTAGTCTAAATGTGGTCTGTCCCAATAGACCCATACTCTGCAGGTGACCCTCAAACATCTTAGTCGTGAAGGTCTTTATAAATGGATCAGTAACATTGTGCTCGGAAGTTATCTACGTGACAATCACATCCTCTTGATGCACAATCTCTCGGATCAGATGATACTTTCGCTCTATGTATTTGTCGTGCTTGTGACTCCTAGGCTCTCGGGAATTAGCCACAACATTAGTATTATCACAATAAAGTGTGATAGGCTTTGACATGTCTAGAACAACTTTCAGATCTATCAAGAATTTCCTGAGCCAAACAGCTTCAATAGCAGCTTCACAAGCCACTACATACTCGGCCTCCATAGTGGAGTCAGCAATACATCTTTGCTTAGTGCTTCTTCAGTCCCTCCGTTAAAAGTGAACACTGATCCTGATGTGGATTTCCTATAATCCTTATCAGTTTAAAAATCAGAGTCCGTATATTCAGTAAGGATCAAATCTTTAGAACCATACACCAGCATGTAGTTTCTCGTTCTCCATAGATACTTGAGGATATTCTTAACGAAAGTTCAGTGATCATATCCTGGATTAGACTGATATCTATTGACTATCCCCAATACATAGCAAATGTCAGGTCTCGTACATAACATCGCATACATCAGGCTGCCAACAGCCGATGCATAGGGGATCCATCTCATTTCCTCAACTTGTTGAGTTGTCTTAGGACACCATTCCTTAGACAATGTAACTCTGTGCCTGAAAGGTAGCAAACTTCTCTTGGAGTTCTGCATCTAATACTTGACAAGCACCTTGTCAATATACGATGCTTGAGACAGAGCTAACGTTTTGCTCTTTCGATCTCTGAAGATCTAAATGCCTAGAACAAACTGAGCCTCCCCGAAATCTTTTAATTTGGAATTGGGTTGCTAGCTAGTTCTTAACTTCAGTCAGTAGACCTATGTCATTCCTAATGAGTAGGATATCGTCTACATATAACATTAAGAAAGCTACTGAACAGTTGATGATCTTTTTGTATACAAAAGGTTCATCAACATTTTGATCAAAGTCATAAGATTTGATCGCAGTATCAAACCTTATGTTCCAAGATCGAGAAGCTTGCTTCGGTCCATAAATGGACCAATTAAGCTTGCAAACCTTTTTCTTTTGACCTTGAGTTATGAATCTCTCGGGATGCTCCATATAGATGGTCTCTTCAAGATTGCCATTTTGAAAACTAGTCTTGACATCCATTTGTCAAATCTCATAGTCATAATATGAGGCAATGGATAGGATTATTCGGATAGACTTCAACATGGCAACAAGTGAGAAAGTTTCCTCATAGTCGACTCCCTCAACCTTGGTACAACCCTTTTCCACCAGTCTAGCTTTGAAGGTTTGCACCTCGCCATCAGCACCCCCTTTTCTCTTGTAGATCCATTTGCAACCTATAGGTTTAACCCCATCAGGTAGATCTACAAGATCCAAAACCGAATTGAAGTACATCGATTCCATTTCGAGATCCATCACTTTGATCTAATTATCTTTATTAACATCCTCCATTACCTTTTTGTAATACAATGGATCCTCAACATCTTCGTCAGCTACCATAACTAGAATTTCAGTTAAACCCATGTAACGGACAGGTGGGTTCACAACCCCCCATAGCGTCAAGATTTCCTCAACACTTGAGGTGGATTTGACCCACTAGATGACCCAAGTTCAACAACTCTTGTAGAGGTATTGGATTCTTCAACAACTCTTGTTGAAGATGTTCGGTGTAAAGTAGGTGTCGCTAATTCTATTTACCCAAAATAAATTAACTGGAACTAACACGTAGTAATAGTGGAAGTAAGAGGTTGATCCCAAGAGAACCGCAAATAATTGGCCTAAAACTTGACTATTCGAATTCCTAAATGTAAAAGATTAAATGGGAGGTTTGTTTGTTTTAATAACTAAAGGAAACTAACTAAGCAAAAGACAAGAATTGATATAGGAAATTTATTGATGAGAGAAATAAGAAAGAGATTGTGAGATAAAATTCAATGGAAATGAAATCTTGGGGATTTTATATAACTAGGCAATTCTATCATTGACTTAATAAGAAATCATGCAATTAAGTTATTCAATAGTTCAATAAGAATAAATTTCAAATGCCCTAATTATCTAATTTCACAATTAACCCTAATCTAGGTCTTAATTGCTTCCTAAAGACATTTCACAACTAATCCCTAAATTGCATTGAACTCATGGGTTTTCTTAACTATTCCAATCTTAAAATCAAAAGACTAAAAATTCAAGATTGATTATATAAATATTCTGAATTAATAGATTCTTTAAAGAAAAGAGGAAAAGAAGTCCACAATTTCTATCAAGACTACTAATTCTTGCAACTACAATTATAATTTTGTTATAGAACCATGTAACTTTTGCATACAAAAATTGATTATCTTGATTAGTCAATTCAATCTTAATCAATTTTATTCTAAATCTCAGCAAGAACGCTCAAAAGAAAGTAACTACATGAAAGAAAATTCAAGAAAAATCTCAAGAAAATGTCTAATTACATAGTACCCCAAGAAAAAGATTTACCTACTCATGGAGGTTGAAGTTTTTTAAGCATTCCATTGATAGTTGAATATTGATACAAGTCTGAGTATAAATTGACTCAATCTCATAAAAAATTACAAAAATTGCTCTTGGAAATCGAAATCTCTCTCTAAAAAAATGGATTTTTTTTCTTCTAAGTTTTTCTCTCAAGAAAATGATGGATTTTCTAAAAAAATGATCTCTCTCTCCCCATCTTCTGAAGAACTGAACTCATTTATACCAGCAAGAAATCATCGCGAAGCGCACGGATGGATCGCGTCAAAATCCGAAAAGAAGAACGAACACGTCGAGTTTTTCTATTTCATACTCGCTCCTTGACACCTGGCGGCCAATACTCGATCCTTGACGCTCGAGATGTTCTTTACTCGATTGCTTTAACTCAATGGAAAATGGATAAGACGAAACTCGATGACTCGATGGAAGATGATTGAATACTCGATAGTCTTTATTGGATGCTATTTGACAATATTCTGCTAAATACTCGATGGTTGATGATCCAACAGCCTTACTCGATGCTCACCTGGGTGTTTACTCGATTCTCTTTAATTTGTTGATTTTCTTGGTCATTTTTATCTTTTTGACAATTTTCTTGTAATGACTCCAAAATGCTTCGGGGATCATTTAATCCTACAAAATTAGCAATTAAAGCAAATAATCAACACAATTTTGGGGGAATTAACATAGAAAATATATATCATTTAAAAACCTAACAGAGATTCAGTAGGTTCTTTGGAAAGTTGAATACATAATTTTACTACGGGGCTTGTGCTCCCTTATATGGTTTTCTTCAAGAAAAGTAGCAATTTTCGACACAAACACTTTGTTTTCTTTAGGATCGAAGAAGTAACCACCTCTCGTTCCTTTGGGGTAGCCTACCAATAAGCATAATTTTCAACGAGGTTCCAATTTCTTAAGATTTGCCTCAAGCACATATGTTGGGTAACCTCAGATTCTGAAATGATGTAAACTAGCTTTACAACCATTCCGTAATTTCAAAGATGTTCTAGCAACACTCTTGGATGGGACGCAGTTCAGGATGTATGCTGCAATCTCTACTGCATAACCCCAAAACGAGTAAGGTAAGGAAGAACTTATCATAGACCGAACCATATCTAATAGGGTTTGATTTCTCTTTTCTGATATACCATTCCGCTGAGGTGTACCGCTCTTAACTTCTTATTAAAAAAAATATATACAAAGGTAAAGATTCTAACTCGTAGCCAGCCTACCATTACAAGGCACCTCAACCAAAATGACTAGCAAATTGTAAGTAATCACCTTTTAATAGTATAAATATCTATTCTAATTTACCCTTTAACTATTAATGAATAAACTAAATATAACTCAATTGATTAAACAAGTGTTTGATCGAAGGAATTAAAAGTAAGAGTTGGGAAAGTAGCTCCATTCTGAAAATTTTCTAGTACTAAAAGAGTATCATCTTCTCTTCGTTCACACTATAGATTAGCTTTTATAATTAATAAACTTCACATTAATGCCAATTAGTCTCATCTTCCTTTTGAGCACGTTGGTTATATACATCAGATAAATGGTTGAAAAAATTTCCATATGCAAATAGTATCGGAAAATTTTCTCCTCGCTCCTTATTTGGCTCAATGAGTTTTTGTGCCCTACAACTGAAAAACATAAGTTTTATGTGTTACATGCTTACCGTGTAAGCTTTAGGAATTTGCAACTCTACTACTTGCCCCAAACGTCCCTTAAATGATATCTTTTCATCCCAAAAAAGATTAAAGAAAAAATTCGAGTATGGCAAGTAACCAACGGTTAATACTACCCTAGTATTAGGAATTTTCTAAAAAATGACCTATTATTTTTCCCTCCTCACCTACATTTTCTTTTAAACTTAATTATGTATTGATATAAGACCATTATATTATATTTCTATCTATATGTCGATTTTTCCATCAATGTATTCGACACATTTTCATGGATTCGATATCGACACGAGGAGTGAATCGATATTTCCACTACAAAACATAATAATAAAGTAATTAAATATCATTAATGTAAATATAATATAAATAATAGATATGTCAATTTGTTTAAAAAATCAAAAAATATTTATTTATTTAATTAAATTATCTTTTGAATTTTTGTTTTTTATAATATTTTTAGAAACATCCATTAAATTGAAATTCTATAGATATTTCCATCAAAATTCCGAAAAAATTAAGACCGGACATTAGACATTGTTGGAGACTTGAGAGAATAAACCGTGGATATTATAGTTAATGAGCTCAAAGATTCCAAGCATGTGACGGTTCGGTGGAGGGTTGCGCCGCCCCATCCCCACCCTTCCCCGCCGCCACAATGTCTTTATTAAACTCCCTTTTCTCACTTACTTTTAAATCTAAATTTCCTTCTAAATCCAAATCCAAAGGACAACCTCCAAACCCACCAGAAAAATAACTAAACTTAGGCACAAATCAACCCATTCCTAGTTTAGTTTCAAAAGATCCCATTAATTGAGCTCCGGCGCCGGCGCCGCCACGACCACCATCCAAATTACAGATAGGAATAGGATATTACAAGAATCTCCTTTAATCGAATACCACAGCACACATCATTGAGCTTTGGTTTCAGTTCCTTAGCAAAATTCATTGTAAAAAAAGAGAGAGAGAGAGATTTTTGAATAGTTTAATTAAAAGGTAAGGGTGTGTTGCAGTTATTGCACGCTAGCTTTTTCCTGTTTTGCAGCTATAATAAAAAGCCAATTTACAACCTCTTTCTTTAAACTTAAAAAATAATAATAATAAAGAAAAAGGTTTTTCCTTTTCTTAAAGGCAGTGCCCCATTTGCCATTTGCCAACAAGGACTCTGTTTCTGCTTCTGAGGTAGACGGTGCCGTTTCCCATACAATAAACAAACACTACAAAACTCCATTCCCCACATTCTTTTTCTATTCTCACTACTTCAACTACAACCCCCTTTTTTCCTCCCATCTTCCTCTCTTACTATTTTAAATATCTATCCACCCCACGTTAATGTCACTCACTCCTAACTTTTTTTTAAAACCGTGTTTTCATGTTGATGTGACACGTAATAAGTTGAAGTAGAATGAAAAATTGTCTATAATATCATAGTATATAGGATTTTTTTTTTTTTTTTTATAATAATTCATTCCATCAATTTTAAGTTGACGGCTCAAACACCCCATAAGTATATTATTAGACACGAACAAATCGTAGAATTTAACGATTATTATCAGACAATAATATATATTACTCATTAACAACCCATTGCTTTTCCTTTTTCTCTAACCCCTCATATTAGGTCTCAAACATAAAGACAGTTGAAGCACATTTTAGGCCATCACTTTTAATCAGAAATTTTTATTTTCAACTCATATGTTGAACTAAAAAAAAAAATCTTCTCTATTAGAAATAACCATTTAATTCAAAATCTATGTACTCTGGTTAGCAATTGAATATAAATTTAAAATGATAAATTATTCAGTGAGATTGTTGCAATGTAACTACTTTATGATGATTGTTGATTGTAAAGTAAAAAATTTTCATGTGTACTTCTTTCTCATAGTTCAACATTGGAATATTGTCGACCACATTGTAGCTTTCTCATCAAATACATTAGTACATCCTTAGCTCAACTTTTTTTTTTCAGTAATATAGAGAGGAATCGAATCTTTGAGTTAAAAATGAAAAGCATATTATCCATGTCGATTGAATCATGCTCATTTATTGATAGTTCAACTTATATTGAATAAACTAATGAGAAAGACTGAGATTTGTATAAAGAAATGGAGAAATGGAAAGAATAGGAGATGGGTTAGAGTTATAATGTAATAAATAAATAGCTGAAAGTTTGGAGCTTTAGCAGAGTAGTGGTCTGGTTTTGTGCAAACTGAACTGAAAAACTGAGTCTTTGGCTTCTTTCTTCACAACTTCCATTTCCATTATTCTGTTTTTCCCCTTTGCTTTTGCTTTTGCTTTTGGCACCATTTTCAATTTCAACTGTTGGGTTTCTCACAAAAATTCAAATCAAATCAAAGGTTGACCGTAAATAATACCCCCAACCAAAAAAAAAAAAAGAAGTTCTCTCTTTAGCCTTTGCTTTTCTAATTTCTCTCTGCAACCTCCAACCAAAAATTAACTATCTTCTTCCTCTTATTTCTTCTTCTCTTTTTTGTCCGTGTGTGATTAATACAGAGCAGAGAAAGGAGGAGAAATCTGAGTTAATTAATGACTTCTGTACTCGCATTGGCATAGTCCTCAAGGTTTGTTCTCTCTCTCTTTGGCCTTTCTCACACTATGCTTTTTAATTTGCTAAACTTTTAATTTTCCGTATAACTTTCGACATATTTTCTAACAGGTCGTAGGTTCGAATTTCTTTCTATATTAGATTTTGTTTGTTGATGTTAATAGTCTTTGAAAACACGGGTCGATATCAATACTTTACGTGCAAGATTTGTATGAAGTTTAGAGGTGAGAAATTTTCATAGAAATTGATATATGTATAACAATTGCAAAAATGAAGGATTGAACTTTCAACGTCTAGAAAAAAAGATCATGTCAATTATCGTTGTGTTTCATATGAATATGAATATAAGAAAAATAGGGATTGATTGTTCCACTTTGTCATTTTAACTTTTATGTATCACACGTGATGGGCCGAGAGAGAGAGAGAAAGAAAGAGAGTTGGTGAAGTTAAGAGAATTTGTACGCATTTTGGCCATACTTGTCTTTTCAAAATCCTTCACTTTTTCCTCTGTTTTTCTTTCTTTTTCTTTCTCACTTTAGTTTATGCTTTTTGACATAGAGATGTCTCAATAACATTCTCTGTGATGTCTAATCTGTACCCTCCACTACTTTCTTCCTCTTCATCACTACTTTCAAAATTATTTGAATACGTTTTGGCCACATCAATATTTCTATTCTTTGAATTAAAATTTATCATATGACAAATAAATATCTTGTTTATTTGTTTTTATGTTTTTGTATGTTTTTGTTTTATTTATAATTTGAGTGAGATGTACTTTACGATATTAAAATATTACTTTTTTTTTTGGTGCATTGACTTCCTTTCATACCAATAATGAAAATATCTTGTCTAATTAATTATTTATTGTTTTAAAAATAGGAAAGAAAATGAGTTTCTATAAGTCCTTATTTTGAAGTAAAAAATAGATTTGCTCTCTCATCCACATTATTGTACTTTAAAATAATAATAATAATAATACTTTATTCTATGTATGTCCTACTTAAATTCTACATCAATAACATTCATTTACACATTATTTGATTATATGAAATGGTACCGAACTTTTCATATCGTCGTAATAATATGATGTTGTCTATTTTGAACCTTAAGATGGTATTATTTTACTTTTCCCTTCTAGCTAAAAGACTTCATATTTCACAGTAATAATATGATAGTCTCTTATGAACTAAAATTTGTATGGGTTTACGTTTACATTCGAAAGGATTTCATATTAACAAAGAGACAATTCACATCTTGAATAATATATTTTTTTATAATAAAAATAAACTTGATAAATAGGAGGGGGGGCATTTAATTGAAAGATGAATGTTCCCAAAATCCAGAATTGTGGTACTTGAGCAGTGAGTTGTGGTTCTCACACAGTTTGGGTGTCGTATTGTGTTGGTCAATGAATCTTGGTCTGATCCGTAGCTTTCGAATAAATATGAAGTGGGAAAAGTAAAATACGAATACAGACACATCGGATTATCTCCTTTTTTTTTCTTCTTTCATTTTCTCTTTGACATTTCTTTGGCCACACCAGAACTGTCCTTCCCTACACATTCAAAATGTCAAACACACACAATCTTAGTACCAAATCCACTGCTCTCTTCTTCTATACATTAATGAGAAAATGTGTTTATGAATTAAAGCTATATCACCTCTTCTTCTTCTTCTTCTTCTTCTTCTTCTTCTTCTTCTTCTTCTTCAGTTACCTGGGAGAAACTATTGAGAGAAGGAAGTTACAAGTATTCACTGAGTGGGGGGTGGGAAAAATTTGAGATACTTCTTCCAGCAGCTGCTACAGTTACCTGGGAGAAACTATTGAGAGAAGGAAGTTACAAGTATTCACTGAGTGGGGGGTGGGAAAAATTTGACATGTGCGGCTGCTATAGCAGGGGGCCATTAATGGTGTCTGGTTTATGAAGAACAGTGAAACAATGAGATAAGACTGAAATTCTGCTGAGGGAATTAATTAAGGGGGCTGTTAATTTGGTGCATCTGATTTCCCCCCCTTACTTTGTTATGTGTTGTCTTAATATTTGTCTGCTTTTGGCACTGTGGGTGAGCTTTGGGATGAGTTAAAGCTCCTTTTTGTTCGCTGAAAAGAGTTTGTATTCTTTGCCCATCTTACAATTTTGTCCTTTTCTTCCTGCAAAGCCACTGAGAATAAATAGCATTCCTTCCTACCTTTTCCATTAGGACCACTCACCTCATCAACCCCTTTTTTTCTCCCCAAAACTATACCTCTACCATTCAATTTTTCAGATCATTAGTGGGAGAAAATTTTACTTATATGAAAGATGTGAGGTTTTTGTAAGAGGGGGTCAAATATTATGTTTGACCCACATGATCTAATTGACATCCGACAGCAGTCATTTCACTTTGGTACTAAAATATTAAGGCCAATAATAATAATACATTAAGAAAAACCCATTGTTTTTTTAGTACAGAAACGCAAAATTCAACCAATATATGTATGTTCTCCTTAATATAAGTTACTGTTTTCCCTGTAATTCTGAATGAAATGGTTCTAGTTAGGCAACTAACCAGGATGATATGATGCAAAGGCTCCACTTTCGAAGAGGGGAAGATGATGAACTTTGTTTAGCTTATCTGATTCCAAATCTACTGTATATATAAAGCTTTGGAGAATAAGCAGGACACTGTCGAGATATGATGCCATTTCCTACTCTCTCTCTCTCCCGCTCTCTCTCTCTCTCTCTCTCACACACACACACACTCTGATAGTTGTTCCTTTAGCTTGTGACTGCAAGCATGCTTGCTGCCTTTCCTTTTAACATCACACCTTGAGAACATGGCAATTGCTTCTTACCATAGGACAAATCTTATTCCCAGTTTTCTCTGTTGCCTTTCAATTCGTCTAGTGTTGTGCTGAGTGACGCGTCTCTCTCTGTTAACAGAAGAAGAAAAAAAAAATGCCCTACATGCAAATAGAGCCAGAAGAGAAACATGTGATACCATCTTCTCAAATGGCGTTGAAATCCCTCCATGGCTCAAATGATGGTGAGAAGACTAATTT
This sequence comes from Benincasa hispida, assembly GCF_027475165.1. Classification (NCBI taxonomy): domain Eukaryota; kingdom Viridiplantae; phylum Streptophyta; class Magnoliopsida; order Cucurbitales; family Cucurbitaceae; genus Benincasa; species Benincasa hispida. The sequence continues at coordinate 26,134,824 of NC_143479.1, read as the reverse complement.
ATGGAAAAGGAAAGGAAGAAGGAGAGCAAAAGGAACTTCCATGGAAGGTATGAAGCAAAAGGAGCTTGATCGAAACCTGGAGTTTCCCTCTTCTTCTTCTTCTTGCAAAAGCTTAACATTTCCAAGAAGGCCAGACGTTGGCCAGCTGGGGACTAAATGCTTGGTTAAAGCCAACCACTTCCTAGCAAAAATACCTGAATCAGACATAAGCCATTATAATGTAAGATGGAAACAACTTAACAGTATCAATCAGAAAATTTCTTCAAAGAAGCAATATAAATAAGAAAGTTGAGTGTATTTCATTGAGCTTGCAGGTTAAGATAACCCCAGAAGTTACTTCTCGTAGAATGAAGAAGAATATACTGACCGAGTTGGTCAAACAATATAGAAGCACAGAACTGGGGATGCGACTGCCAGTTTATGATGGAGGAAGCAACCTGTACACAGCCGGATTGCTGCCTTTCATATCAAAAGAGTTAACTGTCATTTTGGCTAATGAAGAAGAGGGGGCAGCCACTCCCAGGCAACTTCTCTTCTTTTCTTCACATATTCGTTTTGCTCTTTTTGTAGTAAAACTTCTAGTTTAATATGGAGTGATCATATCAGGGAACGAGAATTTAAAGTGCAGATAAAGTTCGTAACTTTGGCTAGCATGCACCAGTTACGAGAACTACTCGCTGGCAAACAAGTTAATAACCCTCAAGAAGCTTTGACCATTATTGATATCGTCTTGAGTGAGCTCCATGCTCAAAGGTTTGTATCTAATGGCTCTTTTTTGGCCGTTGTTTGTTGGATTCATGTTCTGGCTGCATTTATGTTTTCAATTCTGTGGTGAATTTGAATCTGGTATTATAGATATATATCAGTTGGGCGATCCTTTTATACTCCTTGTATTAAGAAGCCTCAGCATATTGGGGGTGGTTTGCAAGCATGGCGTGGCTTCTATCAAAGCATCCGACCAACACAAATGGGATTGTCACTAAATATTGGTGGGCATACGAACTTCATTCCATTTAGAATTTTTTTTTCCTATGCTTCTTCATTGGCTGTGTTTTTTCAGACTAAATTGACTTCTCTTATGGTTCTCTTTTTTGAATTGCTTCTCATGTCAAGACATGTCATCCACTGCATTCATTGAAGCAATCCCTGTCATTGATTTTGTCGCTCAACTTTTAAACAAAGACGTCTACTCAAGAACGTTGTCCGATGCTGATCGTATTAGGGTACCATGAGCTTTCTGGACACTTTTAGCTTCTCGAGCATGAAATTTAGGTTATATTATCAGAGTTTGAAAGATCCTGCACTGAACAAGTATTGATGCTTTTTTGGAAGGTCAAAAAAGTACTTAGAGGTGTAAAAGTTGAAGTTACACACAGAGGAAATGTACGAAGGAAATATCGAATTTCAGGACTAACATCACAGCCTACAAGAGAGCTAATGTATATAAGATCTTGGCCCATCCTTCTTATTCTGCATTTCAGATTGTCCTTCTCTTTGAAGTTGTTTCAATTGAGTTGTTTTGCTGCAGTTTCCCTCTTGATGAGCAGATGAACATGAAATCTGTTGTTGATTACTTCCAAGAGATGTATGGATATACTATTCAGTATACACATTTGCCTTGCCTTCAAGTAGGGAACCAGAAGAAGGTGAATTATCTACCCATGGAGGTCAGTTCTGCCAACCATATCCTTCATTGCCTTCTACTATACTTGAATCTTCTGTCTGCCGAAAATTTACATGACATTTTTTCCCAGGCATGTAAGATACTCAAAGGACAGAGATACACAAAAGGACTGAATGAAAAGCAAATAACTTCCTTGTTAAAGGTTTCATGCCAAAGACCCTGTGATCAGGAAATGGACATTTTAGAGGTCCAATACATAACTTTTTTTCCTCTCAATTTGCTAATTACCATTGTCTTGGACCATGAAAAGACATTAACTGTGTAAATTGCCAAAAAGAAAAGGTGAAAGTGATCAATAATTAATGGTTGTCCATCAAAAGTTATTTGCTGCTTTTCAGACTGTTCGTGAGAATGCATATGAGGCAGATCCATATGCAAAAGAATTTGGAATCAGTATCGATGACAAGCTTACATCAGTTGAAGCACGAGTCCTTCCATCTCCATGGGTACTCAAGAAGTAAATTTATCTATAACACATCATAGTCAGCTTCACGTTTAACATGTTTCTCATATTCATACTTTTCCTCTAGCTAAAATTTCATGACACTGGAAAAGAAAAGGAACATCAGCCTCAAGTTGGTCAGTGGAATATGATGAATAAGGTTGGTCGCTTCATAATTTTGATGTGTTTTTCCGTATTTCATAGTCCATAGAAAGATATTTTACTTGCTCCATTTCAGAAAGTAATAGATGGAAGTGTTGTAAGATACTGGGCTTGTATAAATTTCTCACGCAACGTCCAAGAGAGCATTGCTCGTGGTTTCTGTCAACAGCTGGTCCAGATGTGCCAGATCTCTGGCATGGTAAACGGTTCCCTGTACCTTGACTATGGTTCAATGAGTAGAGGATTGCCAGTCTTCTCATTATCCTGCTTGAAGTCTAATTTTGTTGATCTTTCTATCAGGAATTTAACCCAGATCCTGCAATTCCTATATACTCAGCAAGACCAGATCAAGTAAAGAAGGCCTTAAAATTTGTATATGGTGCAGTTTATAACAAACATGAAGGGAAAGAGTTAGATTTGCTGATAGCTATTCTTCCTGACAACAACGGGTCATTATATGGTATCAGTTTTCACTTGTGATATATCATATATTGATATGGAATTGTTACAAAGACTAATAACGGTCTCTCCATGTTGCACGTGCCTGCATGACACCAATAGCTATGAAAGAATAGATCATATAATACTTGGCCCAAATCTATTAGTGACTTCAAGTTAACATTGCTCGTGTATTAGAAAGACCATTGTCATTGAAAATAAACTTGTAGGATCTCTGAGTACAATGTGTGTAAAAAAGCGTAGGTCTGGAACATCTGAAGCATCCAACAACATTAACTGAATGACTTCGATTTCAAAGAGCTAAAATTGAAAAAATTCCCTACATTTCAAATTAAAGTAACATGACCTTGACTTTTATCTAAGAGCAGTAAATTTTGTATTCAGGTGATCTTAAAAGGATCTGTGAAACAGAATTGGGATTGATATCCCAGTGTTGTCTAACAAAGCATGTCTTCAAGAAGAGCAGACAGTACTTGGCGAACGTGTCACTTAAAATCAACGTCAAGGTCGTACTCACTAGTTTATCTCACAATCCAACTATACAAAATCACCAATTTGATCTAATATTGGGTTATTTTTGTGTTCTATAAAGATGGGTGGAAGAAACACTGTTCTTTTAGATGCTTTGCGGTCACGAATTCCACTAGTCAGTGACATACCAACCATAATCTTTGGAGCTGATGTCACCCATCCAGAAACCGGAGAGGATTCTCTTCCATCGATAGCAGCTGTAAGCTTTTCCAAAAATATTCATTACTTGAATTCCTAAATATGTTTTCAAGATTGAGCCACACTGGTATGTGGCATACAGGTTGTGGCTTCCCAAGATTGGCCAGAAGTTACAAAATATGCTGGATTGGTATGTGCTCAGCCACACCGGGAGGAACTGATTCAAGATTTATTCAAAACATGGAAAGATCCTCACCGGGACACGGTTGCCGGGGGTATGATAAGGTACATAATCGAGGGTTGCAATTGAATGGACGTGAAATAGCTTAATGCAAGCTGCCTGTTGATGAAATTCATTCTTTTGCAGGGAGCTCTTGCTTTCATTTAAGAAGGCCACTGGACAAAAACCATTGAGGATAATATTCTACAGGTAATGCGGGGTTAAAAAAAATATCCCTTGAGACTTCACTTGGATACTTCATTTTGTTTATCAAGTGTAACGTTAGATGCTTATAGGGATGGGGTCAGTGAGGGTCAGTTCTACCAGGTTCTACTGCATGAACTTGATGCCATACGCAAGGTTTGTTATAAAGCTTACAATCATTCATTGTGCTTGCTGTTCTAAGAAAGCAAGGTGGATGTTTTTTAACTTAAATTTTGGCAAATGTATAGGCTTGTGCTTCACTAGAACCCAGTTACCAACCTCCAGTAACTTTTATCATTGTCCAAAAGCGACACCATACCAGACTTTTTGCATCCAATCACAATGATAGGAGTAGCACTGACAAGAGTGGTAATATTTTACCAGGTAATACATTTGCAAGCAAGATATAGCAGAACCCCATGTGATCTTACCCAAGAGAAAGAGACTTCTCTGAACTTTTCAATTCAAAATTTTCAGCATTTGTCTTAATCTGTAGGTACTGTCGTGGATTCAAAGATATGTCATCCGACTGAGTTCGACTTTTATCTATGCAGTCACGCAGGAATCCAGGTATGGTGTATGAGAACAATTGTAATAGACAAAACATAACACTGAAAATACAAGGCTATATTTACATGGAGTTTTTCGAATTCTCAGGGAACAAGTCGTCCTGCACATTATCACGTTCTTTGGGATGAGAACAATTTCAGTGCAGATGAAATCCAATCGCTGACTAATAACCTCTGTTACACGTAAGAATCATAGAATCATCTTTACAAATTTTCCCAACGTAGCTCTTTACCTTCTACATTGCTTTAAACCATAGCTTTCCTACAGGTATGCCCGGTGCACAAGATCAGTCTCAGTAGGTAATTCCTTACCTATTTTGTTCCAGTTTTTCCACTTTGAAGCCACAATTTTCTTACCAATTGGTAGATTTTGCTATCATTAAGCTAGAATGTAACACACCAAAACAACATTAAACCCCAATTTACTTCAAAACCCATCTGGCTTTTTCTATTTCTAGTCGGATCCTTAGTTCTGAAAAAACACTATTCCCTTCCCTCTTGATTACTTTACTTGAATTCAAAGACAGAGATTAAAGGGCATTGCATAATCAAGTACTTACAGTGACTTTTATGGCATAACGCAGTGCCTCCAGCGTACTACGCTCATTTAGCAGCATACAGAGCTCGATTCTACGTAGAACCCGACGCACAGGAGAATGCCAAAAGATGCTGCACTCGAACCACAAATGGGTCCTGCGTTCGGCCTCTGCCTGCGCTGAAAGAGAGAGTGAAAAATGTAATGTTCTATTGTTGACACAAATAAAACAAGGAAAGAGAGAAATCAGAAAGCGATTTGTTCACAATATGTATAATTATGCATCTCCATATCTTTATATATTAAGAAACTGATTTGCAATAGCAATGAAATTTTTGACCAAGAATATACCTATTTTTAAATTTGCCGCTCTTCCAAGTTTTGGACTGATTGATCCACAAACTTTTCCCTTCTGTTCATGGGTGTTGATAATAGGAGTGTTCAAAATATTCGATGATCCGAAAAAATTAATCAATTCAATCTAACTTATACAGTTTGGGTTAGGTTATCAACTCATTTAGATTGGGTTAGGTACAAATAAATGAAAATTTTATGGGTTGAATTGGTTATGGTTTACCTAATATGATTCAAACCAACTCGAATTTATTATTAATTTTAAAATATATATTTTTTATTTATAACACAATTATTGATATAATAAAAGACCTCCTTACAAGGCCGAATTTTGATGGCTTTGACCCACAGTTTAACAGGCTTCTCTAACTCCCCAACAGACGACGGAGATGAATACCAAAATTTCCATTTTGACCTCAATTATGATTCTAAAGTTTTCATTTTTTTAGTTAAAATTAACAAAGGTTCTTAAATTTTAAAAATGTTTTCTAAATTATAGTTTTTGTATTTAGCATTTGAACTTTTACTTTCTTGGCTTTTTTTTTATCTAAAATTAAATTTTATGTTTAATAAATTCAAAGCTTTAAATTTTGTGTTGGAACCTTCACGAATTTTTTTAAAAATAGTAAATATGTTTGTTGATCGTTGCCGAAATGCAAAGGGTTTGAAGTCCACATAGGGGTCTGCACGTCTCAAAAGGAAAAATCAAATTCTTAGGTTCTCGAGTCAACTAGTTGATCTCATGGAGTTTCACCAAAGGAAAAATGACTTAGTTGAGCTCGCCACTGGCACTCTATAATCTCGGGTGCCACACCTATTTTGACATCGTCAACATTGTACATTTTCCAAATAAGAGTCAAATGGTGGATCTTATAAATAGCCCCATAACTATCATCCTCTAGGGGTAAGCAATTTTCTATGTGTTTAATCTATCTAAATACTCCATCTTAGTATTAACTTTGGCATTAGAGTATATTCGATTGGACACCACATCAGTACGAGTACTCTTGCAGGTCAATTCCATCTCCAGCAACACGTTTGAATTAGCGGAGTGGGTCGTAAGAACGAGGAGGGCTCAGAGTGAGATACCCAGACCAACACCGTCATTGAAATGATGTTGATTTGAGCACTTACTCAGATGAATAAGGACAAGGCATATTAGACACAAAATTGAAGATTTATAGATTCATTGGACATAAAAATGAAAGACTAAAGACTTATGGAAATTCAAGAGTCATTTCGAACTTATTAGATATATTTTTTAAAAAATTTAGAAACTAAATAGAAATGAATATAAACACATCTAATCTCAAAGAGCTAAATTACTTCTAATTTAACCTTATTTTTATCCTATTATGTTTCATTAATCCATGAATACAAAACTAATTATAAATTATTAGAATTTGAAAAAAAAAATCTCATTAAGTAATAAATGTGTCAATTTTTTTTACATGTAAATATATATTTTCATCATACGTACTTTTATGTATTACTTTACAATTTACATTTATAAATAGGATTCGAGGTACATAACACAAAAATGGGTATATATTCCTACTGAAGTTATGAGGTTCAAATCTCCACATCCTATATTTATGATAGAAAACATATAGAAATTCAACAATCATATAGAAAATGTTGAAAACATGATTGTGGCTCAATATAGTGTGGTCGCAGCTACAGTAGATTAAGAATAATAATAAAGTGGAAGAAATGAGAGAATAACACATAGTGATTTTACATGGAAAACCTTTAAATAAATTAGAGTAAAATCCACATGCAATGATACAAGAATTTCATTTATAAAATAGGAGTTGTAGACTTTCTTTTTTACAGAGGAAGAGCAACCTCTCTTATATGAAGAAACTCTTTCTATTTTACCTCACACTTTTTTTTATATTTATATTGTAATGAAAACATGGGAAACATTCTAGAAAAAAGAAAATAAAGCATTCTTGAACATTGAAACATAAAATAATAGATTTAATTGTATAATTGAATTCATGGTTAGAAATTTCAAATTGGATTGAAACCATTAAATTAGATTATGTTTCGTGTACAAATTTAACATATATGAAGTTAAATTTGTAGTTTCTTCAATTTAAATGAGTTGTTTGAATTTTGGTCAAGTAACAACTCAATTGAGTTAAATTTGACAAATATTTCAATTTTGTATTTATTTGATTTTATTTTTGTACTTGGAGAGTTACTAAGTTGTTAGCCTATAATAATAACTTGTTTCTTCATTTGTTGTATCTCATTCTAATTTGAAGAGTACTTTTCTTTTTTTTTTTAAATCTTGAGTTGAGTTGAAAAAAATTATCCAAGAGTTCTGTCAAATCTGAGTAACTTGAGGTTGCAATTCTACTAGAATTAGTCGTTGTATCGACGATCATTGTAGTTTGCTTCCAACTCGTATAAAGCGAATAATTATCTTCAAGATAATGTTTATCAAAAGTGTCTCAACTACTTTTTAAATCTCTTCAAGTGCTTTTGAGGTTTTTATAAATTATTGTTCATTTGAATTTATAAGTTTTATCATACTATCTGGCTTACTTTTGAGTTTAAACATTATTATTGAAAATAATGTGTGTATTTTATCTAGTTGAAGTGTAATCAATTTGCTAGTATATTCATTTCTTATATATCATTCCCCTCAAGTCACGTTGCTCATTTGTCTTGAAATTTTGGGATGGATTGCCAATCACACCACAGATATCCACCTATTTATAATCCACATAAATTTGACCATCAAGAAAATTCAACGAGTCCAAATTGATCTTGAACAATTTGGAGGATCTAATAATCACAAATTGATCTTAGACAGAGTGAAAGATCTAAATACCACAAATTGATCTTAGAAAAAGTCTAAAAGCTAATGACGACTCAAAGGAAATTTCTCCAAAAATCTTGAAAATTGTTTAATAGAAATGTGTGAGAACGTAAATTACACTATAACAAATGACTCTAAAGTTTAAGTTGATGGACATTTTTTTTTTTTTTTTTGAAACAAAGGTAAGAGTAATTATATTGATGAAGGTGAAAAATTACATAATTGTTTCGAAATTACATAAGAAAGTTACAAATTTATAGGTGAAGGCAAATTTAAAATCATATTATCCAACATATTTTTATGAGAAGAAACATCTTCGTTTATTGACTATAACATTTTGCATGTACAAGGAAGTGTCTTTTGTTCTTTTTTTTCTTTGGTTGAAAAATTTGTGGTTTTTTACTTCTGGCATCATAGTTTGATTAATTAGAGAAATAGAGAAATAGGTAGAGGAAAAACATTCTCGCTTTTAATTTCTCTTACAAAATCTTTGATTATTTATTTTGATTAATAAAGTTGGATAATTGCCCCAACTTTATTTTGATTCAAATTAATTTGATTATTTAAAAAAAAATGTTAAAAATATTCCCTGTAGTAGAGTATTACAATACATTTTTTTTTACCTACTTCCATATAATTATATTCAATTGAAATAATTATTTAATATTCCAATTTTAAAAAATGACAGTCTAAATAGTAAGAGATCACCAAGTCAATTGCCTTTTCAATTAAAATAAATTAATGTGCTAGATTGCCTAGTTGAGCTAATTTAAACCTAGTTCAATGATTACGAAAGAAAAACTTAACAACTTGACTCCATTCAAAATTAAATTGAACCCATTCTTAAATCACATTAAATATTTTTAAAAAACAGTAATTATTAGAAGCTTTAATATGGTACTTAGAATTAAGAATAAAGGCCGGAAAACAGTTCGGGAAGAAGGAAAAAGGAAAGTGGCGAATTAATTAAAATGTACTGTTTAATAAAGTAGACAATGATTAAAGTTAATTAAAAAAATCTTAATTATTGATTAGAGGCAAATAAAATATGATATCAAAAGGTGTGATCTGGTGAAAAGTTCAATCATGGTTGTTTTGATTAGAAAAAATAATAATAATCATCATCATATTATTATTATTATATTAGCTATAATAAATGTAAAGGCGAAAGATAAGATTGCAAAAGGAAGGACCACAGGCTATTTTCCGTAGTGTAGTCCGCAGAGGATTCCGTCCTTAATGATGGGCCTTTCAATTTTTGAGACTTAAGAAGACGGGTCTCTCTCACCGAAAATTGACCCATCCAGATTTTTTTAAAAAAATGTATTTATAATTTTAGGGACTTAAATTTATTTATTTATTTAAAAAAGGAAAATGAAAAGAGGGTAATATCGCTGTCGACACGTGGGAGATAAATGAGAGGTGAATGTGGCGGTCGATGCAGAGGTTAAAAGTGGTCCCCAGGAAATATTTGAGAGTGTGGGCCATGGTATTTCCCGACTTAGTCAGTACGCAGAACGGGATCACGTGAAATTAGGGAATGGTAGGCCACGTCGTCGGCTCTACCGGGTCCGGTTTTCTTTCGGCTTGACCCGCTTTTTATCGGCTTAATTTCCTTCACTTACGGAACCTTGTTTTGTTTCCTTTCCTTACCCATTCAATCAAATCCCCCCTTTCCCTTTCTCATTTTATATAATTTATATTATTATTATATCAATTTAAACTCTAAAGTTTCGTATATCCTCTTTTTGATACCGTTCAACCAATATTTTCAATTAATTGAACTCTCAAACTTTTATAATTAATTACTTTATATCTTTATCTTTGAAAATCAGTGCATTAGTTCTCAAATGTGTGTAGATTTCTTCAAATATCCATTTTAAAAAAATACAGTTATGGTAGAAAATTTTGTCTTCATTAAGTTTCACATAATTTTTTTTTTTCAAACAGAACGTGACAGTAAAAGATCAAGTTTTAATACGCTTGACAATACAAATGGATATTTTCCCAAATAATTATTATTTATGAAACAGAAACCAATGAGATTGAGTGGCAGTGATATGGTAGCAGAGAATGACACAAAGACTTACACGATGCAAGAAAAGAAATAGGGGGGTGGGAAGGTGGAGGAGTGAGGATTGAGAGAATCAATGAAAGGGAGAGAAGAGGGGTTGGTTGAAGGTTGAAGTTGAAGTTAAAAGAGTTAATTTTGGGTACCAAAAAAGAAAAAGAAAACAGCCTTGTTTTAGGCATTTGATCAAACACTTTGCAGGGGCCCAAAATGTAATGCACAACAGCACAAGTTGAGTCAGTGAGTGGAAGAAGGGGGGAAGGCCCATGGACAGGCCAGCTGAGGTGATGGCACAGTTTTGCACAGCCTAGCTGTGAACGTGGCTTAGACTTACACAACCCTCTCTCTCTCTCTCTCTCTCTCTCATGTGACCCCTTCCACAAATTACTCGATCTACCTCTAGTTTTTCACCGCCTAGATGTATTCTAGATAAACACTTCAAATTTATATTCAATCATAATTGTTGATATACCGTTCTCATCTGTATTTATTGTGGTTGTAGGTCTTGTGTGGACTTGATTTTCGACTCGTTTTTCATGACCTAGTCTTGTCTTTCGACCTATCTTCATAAGAGATCCTCGCACCGATGTAGTGGACCAACTCGGTTATTTCCCGATTGATATATATTTATCATCTTGACTAGTCGGTCCAAATGTTGAGATATGACTTATTTTTTTGAAATGTGTGTTTTCATGTCTCTTTTCTATTTGGGTCTTGTTTTGGCAACTCTAAACAAATGATTAAACATACACATTGTGATTACTCATTTAATAACCTTTTGTTAAATTACTTTGTGGCCTCTACACTTTCATGAAAGTAACAAATTTGTACATTAACTTTAGTTGATAACTACATTTAACCCTTGAACTTTTACGAGCAACAACATAGCCTTTATGGCTTTACTTTAAAATTTATAGTAATTTAGTTCGTGACAAATATTATTAAAATTTAATGAATTTTCTACACATTAGATCGACAAAACTGATCATAGACCAACTTTGTTTGTAAACTATAAAGACTGAGATATGATGCAACTAAAATTGACACTAGATTATGATAAGATTTTTCACTATAGGCACAACACTGTTACAATATTCAATGTATAATGACTCAATTGTTACTCACTAAAATTCAAAAACTAAATTGTAATAAATTGAAACTATATATAAACTAAATCGTTCTAAATGAAAGTTTTAAGTATTAAATTGTTACTATAAAGACTGAGGAATTAAAAGTATTTTTATAACCATATTCTTTTCTGTCACTTTCTAACAAAGAATTAGTGAAAGTGACTGAAACAATGTCTTTTTTTTTTTTTTTTGGAAATATATTGCAATTAAAGTGTGGGGTGGGGAAATCGAACTTTTGACTTCGAAATCGATAGTACGAATTACTATTATTAAAGGGATTTTTCTGCGAATGACTCATTCTCGGGGGTCCATGTGAAAAAAGCCTACTTTTAGTTATACGTTCTCGATTCTTGCTTAATATATTTTAAATTTGAACAAATATGTAATGTTTTTATTTCTTTCTTTCTTGTTTTCTCATATTTAACTCTCTCTATAATAAAGCGAGAATCAAGAACGAATAATGAGAGCAAGAGTAATAGCAAGTGTCGAGTCATTGAGAACAATATGGAGAGAATGAGTATTGAGATGAGTGAGAGTGAGCAGCAAGAATGAGTGTTGAGGGTCACCATGCGTGCTTTGGAGGGTTGTTACGATAATTTCATCTTGTGATGATACAAATAGAAGGTCAAAAAACTTTGTTGTCTAAAAGTGGGTATTTTTTCATTTGAACCCTCAAAAGTGGGCAATTTGTATGAAGCTCTCATTTTTATAGCTGAACAAGACTTTAATCTTGGTTTTATGTTATTTATTATGTAAACTTTCGATTTTTTTTATTCTTTTTCATGATTTTAGGTTATTTTTGTTGGTATATTTTTTTTATGATATTGATGTATGGAATATTACCCACTTTTAAGACGTTTTAGTAGTTGAATTTAAGTTATATAAAGCCAACTTGGTTGTAGTTAAAGGTAAACTAGACTTGGAAATGTAGTATAAAGAGCCTTCGAGATTCTATGTAGTATAGGTTGCATCTTTAGAATCATTCAAGTTTGACTTGATCGATCTTGCTTGTGAAGTGATTTAGATCTTGAACAAGGATAGTCTTCTTCGCTTTGAGATATTTAGTCGTCAATCTAATCCAATTTTTACTTTCTTTGGGTTGATATTAAACTTGTTTTGGGGGTTTCTTACGTCAAAACATGTTTCTAAGATTTCACCCTTCAAAGTTGTTTATCCAAATTTCTTTTCAGGGACCTAAGCATCACCTTTTTTCGTAGTGGTGGTAACACACAATAACATTATGTCTTAGTTTGCCGCAAATTTATTGTCTGCCTCAAATTGCAATTGCAATCCAGCTACGCTCATATTGACGAAACAATGTAATTAACAACTTTATACTATTACATATAAAAGAGAGATTACAATGGTAAGAGATCATGAGCCTTTTTTTCTTTTCTTTTCTTGTAAAAATACATTTTTTGTCCTTAGATTTTGAGTTTATTTTCTATTTGGTCTGTAGATTTCAAAGCAATACACATCTAGTCTTCAAATTTTGAGTAGTTTCAAATGTTACAATTTTATTCTTGAAATTTGAGTTTTGTTTTAAACGTTACTAAAGATCATGACATGTGAGTATATAGTGCAAATTTAAAATAAAGTGTAAATCTTGAAATCAATGATCAAATTGAAACAAAGCTCAAATTTCAAATCTCAAGTAAAATTTCAACATTTTGAAATCTATGGACTACGTTAAAACCAATCTCAAAATTTAAGAACCAAATAAATCTGGAACCTAGAAATAAAATATATATATATATATATATTTTGATGGACTTTTAATGTAATTCAAGGAAGAGTCACATTCATTTTTGATTTTTGATTTTTTTCAGTAGAACTGCATGTGGCTAGCTATTAATCTGTAAACGGCCATTTTGATCTCAAAATTTTTCTTCTGATTCAGGCAGTCCTCATAATTACACGGGAAGGGGTCCCGTTTTGGCGTTGTTGCTGAGTCCGTTTTTCCTTTACTGTCGGGCAATCCCACATGCCACCCTTTTCCAATCAACCCTTCCTGGGTCTTCTTTCCCCAACACAACCCCACTCCCACTACTCTTTTCTTTTCTTTTTGCTTTTTAGTCCTTCCCTCAATTCTTCTTTTTTTCCTCTTCCCCCCACCCCCGTCATCTCCTTTTTCTTTATTTCTATTCTTACGTCATTTCCACTTTTGAAATATATATATATATACTTTTTTTATAATTCCATTCTCATCCAATAGTATATTCCCCCTTTTTCTTTGTTTTCTATTTAGTCCCTCCTTACAAGTTTTATGTATTACGAATATGAAATTTAAACTATGATAATAAATGAAGTGGGTGAAATGTAGGTAAGTTTATAAACAATGAAACGTACGGACAACATCCAACTTGTCCCTATTAAAGGAACATATAAATAATACACTGATTGAGGTACGCTTCTCTCACTGCTTCTAACCTCTAACACTACCCTTAACATATCACTTTAGATCGATTATTCATTATTAAATATTTCATCAGTGTAGATCTACAAGGACAAACAAATTTACTGAAAGAATGCTTTCATTTTTATTATACAAACCTTCGATTAAAAAAATAGAGATAAAAGAATTTGGGAAATGGGAGGAGGGATAATATAGGATAAACAAAATTAGTAATTGGGATTAATATTTTTAATTTTGTGATTGGTAAAGCTAAACCACTCTTAAGAAGAGAAGATTAGATCGAAGGTCGATATCATTGACTCTTTATATTAAAATTTAATGCAATGTGATGGATGGAAATAGCATTTTTTTTTTTCTTTTGGGGTTCGATGAAAATAAAAAAGAAAAAAATTTATAATAAAAAAAGAATTTTACATGGTACTTATTTGTGATAATTATTATTATTGTAATTTTCATACTATTCCTCCAAAGGGATGATTTGCATTTGAATCTGGTGGCGGCGCGGCTTGCCAAGCCGAAGCCGCGATAAGAGGGCGGCTATGCCAGCCCAGGGTTAAACACCCTTCGTTCTCCTCGATGGAGAATCCTTCGGCGGAGAAGAGCGTTAGAAGCATACTGGCTTGCTTGAAAGCGTTGGATCCTAAATGGAGGGCTCTAAAACCGGCTTGGCGGAGCCGAGATCTCCACTTCACGAGTGGCTCGTGGCGCTCGACTCGAGCCGATCCTTCACAGCTCACCACATTGCAAATTTCCCTCTGTAGATACATCTCTGCCAAAGCCTTCTCCGGCATCCTACAGCAAGCTTCAAGCGAATCAAACATGGTGGAATAGTAAAACAGTGCCTCCGTGAACCGCTCCAAGAATCCGGTCTGGTTATGGTCCGCTTCTTGTTCAACCACCGTCATGATTTTCGGGTTCAAACTCCGGATCCACCCGAGAACCATTTCCATGGCGGAGGAAGACGGGTTGTTTCCCAGTAATCGGTGGAGCTGCATAATCGAGTTTACAGCCACCGTCTCCTTCGGACTCACCTGAAGCATCCACGGTTTCACATCTTCCAGCCTCGCCGCCGCCACGCCGCGAAAAGCGAACCGGACGTTCACCGACCGGGCCAACTCAGCGAGTCGTAATCCAATTTCTCGGAGCGAGTCACGGCCATCGGGAGAGGGTGGGCCAATGCCGGTTAAACGGAGAAGAGGAGGGCCGCCGGGACGGAGAGCGAGGGCTTGGATTAATGCCGGCCATTGAAGACCGTGCATTAGATTGAAATCGATGACGTGGACGCAATCGTGACCGTCGAAGGCTTCCAAAATGGCTTGGTTAGCGGTAAAATGGGCGAATTTAAGGTAAGGGCAAGCTTCGTAATAATGGTGATAAAGAAGCACGTCTTCATAGCCGGTGGTGGCAGTGGTGGTATCATGCGGTGTGAACACGCGCCGGGTCAGCGCGTCAATAAAGTAACCTGCGACTTTCCCGATGCCGCATTCGGTGTTGATGCCAGAGAGCAAACTTTGCATTTCGACAATCAGAGAACCCGCCAATGGGAAATCGCCACGGTGGATTGAATCGGCACACGTGACCAGCATGTGGACGAGTTTTATACCGGAATCTTCCTCCATGGCGGTCACGACGGTTAGCTGATGCTGGGCAAGGTTCTGGTGTTGCGCAGCAACACGTGGATCTGTCCATGAGACATTTCCAGCCGTCTGATTAGAAACAGAAAAGAGATCGGGGAAATCGGGTAGATCGGAGGGTAAAGAAGCCGTTGGGTTCAACTCGGAGAGAATTGAATCAACCCAAGAGGCGATGTCGGAAGGGTTGTAATGGACGGCATCGGAGGCAAGTTGAGAGATCTCGGAGGAAGAGTTAACCATGGCGGATTCCAGGCGCTCGAGGCGTTGAGCGACGTGGTGGAGGTCGGAGGAGCGGACCTTGTAGCCAGCGCCGGCGAGGTGGCCATCGATGTCTTGGGGTTTGGTGACGATGGAAGAGGAGCTGCCGCTGCTACTGCTGCTGCTGGCGCCGGAAGAGGCGGCAGAGTCGAAAGGGCCCATTAAATTGAATAATTTACAGAGAGGCAGAGATGGAGTTTGAAAGGGAGGCGGGTTGTTGGAGGAGGAGGAATTAGGGAGATGTTAAGTTGACGACCATGGCCATAGAAGAACCATGGAGGTCTGTGTGAGAGTGAGGGAGAGGCTGAAAAGCAATGGCTGAAAGAGAAAGGACCAAAAGTGATTTTGGAGAAAGAGAAAGAGAGAGAGGCGGTGTATCTGAGAATTTAAGAACCCCCATTGGAAAATTGGGAAATAACAACTTAACCCGCCATCAAACTCGGGTTTATCTTGGGATTAATTACTGGAAAGATCACTTTTAAAGGTTAAAAATGGCAAATGATCCATTTTTTAAAAAAGATGTCAAATGATTTTTTTTTGTTGATGTCATGATCACACGAAGTTATGGTATTACTTTTTTTGTTTTTCCCTTTTTTCTCCGGTGCGAGAAATCTTTCTTTGCATGTTGTCTTCTTCCTCTCTAGCACAACGAGTCCACACGATGCGACAATTTCGGTGAGCAAGAGATGAGAGAGGAGTGGTTTTATGAGTGAGGAAACGAAGAGAGAGCAAGACGAGTTAGAGCGAGAGATGTGGTGATTTGTGAGTGAAAAAATAAGAGAAAGCAAGAGCGAGACAAGTGAGAGACATAATGATTTATAAGTGGAAAAAAAAAAGAGAGAGCGAGACGAACGAGAGTAAGAATACTTTTCTGCGTTAAGTATATTTTGATAATTTCACTCGAATTTGATATTATCAAAAGGTCATTCGACATTTTTTTTAAAAATCGGGTCATTTCACATTTTTTGGATCATTCATCCGGTGGACCCTTTATTCTTTTCTAATATTTTTCAAAAAGTTAAATTTTCTAATAAATTGATTATATTCCTAATTTCTAATACGAGTTGATATTAGGACCTACCACACTATAAATACTTTTCAATACGAGAGATTTTATGTAGCTCTAATTATTATATAATGGTCAAATTTGGCACCATAAATTTGTAATTCTCGAGAGGAATTGAACCATCGTCATGCACAATAGAAGAAAATTCACATTGTTGTGGTGTTTATCCACCAACACTTCAACAATCAAGTTAATAATTATTTAGAGAGAGAGTGAGAGTAGAGAATTTGAGATATATCTTAGTGTCTCTTAAATATCTCGAGCCCTTTTGATTATATAGAAAATTGACTCTATAATAGTCACTTGACTAATTAACCTCTTGAATAATTAATATGACCAATAGAACTTAATTTAGCTATTACGGTCATTATTAACTTAATTTTATCTTTGTGACCATTACTAACTTAATTTAACCATTACAAATGATTTCATTTTTCTTAAAGTAACCTATTTGGTCATCTTTGTGAGATCATACATTTAGTCATTTTTTTATCCACAACACATAAAACAGATAATTAGTTTTTTTTTTGTTAGAATTTATAAGAGTTACATGCCGGATATTTGTCTTGACAAAAAGAGAGATATTTGAGTAGATCGATTGAATTTATGCCACTACAAATTTAATAGTTGTAAAGGTGTTGATGGCCTATCCACTAAAATATGTTCGGATTTGCTGTTGTTCAAACTTCAAACAAGTTAGTATGCTCTTTTTTTTTTTTTTTTATTAGTATTAATATTGTTTATTTATTTTATTTTACCACAATATTCCATGGAGAAGTTATTATTATGTATGGTAATATCCATCTAAAAATACGTTTCGAATACGGAATATCCGGTTAAAAGCGAGGGAGAAATACATTTTTAGTATATAAAAAAGTACATTTTTATAATAAAATATAGCAGTTGTTAGAAGAGCAGAAAAAGAGGGTGAAAAAAAAAAAAAAAAAAAAAAAAAACCCAAAACAGAATCTCTATGCAACCTGCAGTTAGACACACGTGGACGAAAAAAAAAACGTTATACCGAATGACGTTGTTCTGCATAGTGCCTCCACGCCAACCATGGCCTTTGTTTGAGATATTATTTGTATAATAAGCGTTATATCAAAATAAATTTGTTATAAAACTATAATATAATATTTTACTTAAATTATTAAAACCACTCTTCAAATATGCTCCTTAATATTTTAAAATTTTTATTTGATTTTTTTAGGGACAATTGCAAATATAGATTAAGACCCAAAATATTAAGAAATATAACTTAATATAAAATAATTATAAATATGACCAAATTTAAATAGTCTATGACCATATTATCGTTGGTAAGAGTCAGACTTGGCTATATTTATAATATTTTTTTAAAATAATATTATACACTTAGTTATTCTTCCCAAAAATGTTATCCTAATTTTTAAAGTTATTCTTTTTCAAAACTATTGCAAAAGGTTTTGTATTTAAATTCATAGATAAAAAAATTTGTTTATATTTTTGTGTTGCTTAACTGAACAAATCTAAATACATATGAAATAAATTTAAAATTACGATTTAGAAAAATAAATCATAAACAAAAGAACATAAAATTGGCTACATGGGATTGTAACGAAGAAAGAAGACAATATGAGACATATTAAAAGTTAAATGTTATATATATATATATATATTTTGTTAAAATCGTGTGCAAAAAAACTAAGAAACAATGGTCCTGAAGTGTGATTTTGAAGGACAAAAAAAAAAAAAAAATTATTTAGATGATTTGATATTGAATTATGAAATTTAACTGCCATAAAATACATGAAATAGTTAAGTACCAAATACAAAATTTTCAATAAACTTTGGCAATACAAAATTCTTCTCATAAATTTTAGACAAGAAAAAACTAAGGATTTAACGTATATTATTTGGAATACGATCATAAGTGAATTTATCATAGATCTAGGGGATAAGTCCCTCAAATCAAGATTGACCATTTGGGTTATGTTCGTCTAGCAGGCTTCAAGGTCTTCCCTAAATGTAGCGTGATCGATGTTTTGAAAGCTTTGTTTGTCTGTGGCTTGGTTAGCATCCTTTCTACCAATATGACGCAAAAATCATAGTGGAGTCTAACTATTTGAAGGTTGTTAATTCATTACAATTGAGTTGATTTTATTTCCTTTTTCCATATGAAACAATGTCACAATTTCCTGGCTCATTCCTTCGCAAGGAGGACATTGGAAGAGAATGCTTATTTTATTCTCCTTATCCAGAGTTGTTTGTTTCATGTTCGTCTCATAAGTAATCTAGTTTGGTTAATGACTTGTTCCCTTAAGAAAAAAAAAACCATTCTAATTATCAAAATAGTCATTCGACACACTAGTAGGATGCTCTAAGTTTAAATCCTTCTATATATATAATTCTTTTATTGTTTTTTTTATTCTATTATTATCTCTCGATGGATGACTACACCTCCCAATTATTAAATACAATGTCAAAATTCAAACACAAAAATTTAATTTGTTTTTCAAAATCATTCTCTATAGGTGAGCTATCTCTCATATAAAAATAAAAATAAAATCCACGGTGGAATAATGGAGAGTGAGACATTTGTCACATAGAAACATTATTAACCCATACTTATCGAATGATTAATTATGTTGAATAGAGTGGTCACGATCCACGTCATTTAGAGCAACACATAAGAGTGAGTACATTAATTGATTAACTACCATTATTAAGACAAAGATAGCGACACCCACCCCACTGCCTTTATTTAAATAATAATCTTATTGTTAATTAATTATTCGTATTCCATACCCTAATTATTCTTTACAAAATTAAACAAATACCCCCCACGTTCACCCCTGCCCTAATTTAATTATCTTAAAATATTTCACTTTTTTTACTATTTAAATTCTATTTACATATATTTTTTTCTTCACAATTTTAGTATTAAAAAAAAAAAGAAAATTCGCTTATTTGTTATTGGAACCAAAATGGATCGAGTCAAGTCAATGGAGTAGACAGAGGTCTAACTGACAATACCGATGTTAATTAGGATCAGAATATAAAATTTGTTATTAGATTAAAAAATAATGTCAATTATTGAGAGAGAGAGAGAGAGAAGCTCTATCGTTGTAATAATAATTGGTCACAATAAAGGTGAGATTTGACGGAGTCAATTCGACTATTGAATCGATGTAAATAATTATGACATCGTGGAAAAACGATTGAATAGTATCACCGTTTTGATTTCATTCGATTATTTCGTTTTTAAAAAAAAAAATTTAGTTTATTATTATTTTTTTTTATTTCTTACGTTGATTTGTATATTCGTTGAACCCTAAGTTATATTTTAAAAATAAAAATAAATTTTGAAAAGTTTTTTTTTTAATTTTTAAATTTTGGCTAAATTTTTTAAATCATGAGTAGAAAGTAAATAATAAATATAAAAATTTAAAAGTAGAAGTAGTGTTTATAGACTTAATTTTCGAAAACAAAAAATAAAAAACCAAATAGCTAATAAACGAGGCCTTCGTTTTTAGTTTTTGGGTTTTAAAAATTGTCTATAAACACTACTTCCATCTCCAAATTTTTTCTTTCTTATCTACATTTATCAATTGACTAAAAAACCAAGCTAAATTTGAAAACTTAAAAAAAAAAAAGATTTTGTTTGGTAATCATTTAGTTTTTTATTGTTGTTTTGAAAATTAAGTTTGTAAACACTACTTTCACCTTCAAATTTCTTCCTTTGTTATCTATTTTTTACCAATGGTTTAAAAAATCAAGCCAAAATTTGAAAACTAAAAAAATAATTTTTAAAAACTTGTTTTTGTTTCTGAAATTAAGTTAAAAATTCAACCATTCTACTCAACAATGATGAAAATCATTGTAAGAAATGTAGAGGAAATAGACTTAATTTTCAAAAATCAAAACAAAAAAAAATGAAATGATTACTAAATGTGGTCATAACTTTCAAAGTCTTGTTTTTTTTTTTTTTTGAATTTGACTAATAATTCGATCAACCTACTTAAAAAAGATGTAAACCATTATAAGAAATTAGAAGAAAATAGATATAATTAAAAATAATCAAAAATAAAAAATGAAATGATTACTAAACGGGACCTTAGTTTTTATATATGAGGTATAAAGAAGTTAAAATGTTGTAGAAAGATAAACACAAATAGTCGAGGTACGCTCCTCCGATAAGTGTTGTCCTATAAAGACAATTATTTACTCTACACGAGCTACATGCAGACTACACAATGGCTGTATAAATCATGATATAACAACTAACTTCGGAAGAACATCGATCTCGTACTACTCATTTTTGGATACTTGCTCTCAATTAAATTTAAGATCAAAAGAAAGAAATAAAGGAGATAACACTTCAAATTGGAATGAGATCCTCCGAATGAAGAAACAAATTATTATTTATCGACTAGCAACTTAGTAACTCTTCAAAAAAAAAATTAAGTAAATAAAAAAATAAAATATTTGTCAAATTTAACTATGTTTTGTAGTTTTTTGAAAGTTCAAAAACCTATAAGATAGTTTTTAAGTTAAAGGGTCTAATATTATATACAAAGTTAAAAGTTTATGAATATATTAAACATCAAAAAATACAAAGACAAAATTGTAATTTAATCCAGATTAATTAAGTAGGTTTAAATATTATTTTGATTCCTATACTTTTTAATAATTTGGTTCATTTTTGTCCAATACTTCTTTTAAAAAATATATAATTTAGTACTTGTATTTTTTTTAAAAGAGATAAATTTGGCTTTTTTAAAAATAAAACATCAAAGTAGTTACATTTTAAAATATATAGACTAAATTAGATATTTGAAAATAAATAATCAAAATCGAAAGTAGATGAATGAAAGTAGTATTTTAAATCTAAATAATAAAAAAAAAAAAAAAACAAGGTAATAAAATTGAGAAAAACGTTGGGAGTAAAAGAAAAAAGATCTAAAAGGTTGGTTTAGTTTGAAATTGAATGGGTGTTGGTGAAGTGGTCCAAAGATTACAGATATGATTGCATGGGAATTAGTAACAATTGTATCGCATGCCATGCAATTGAAATTTGCACTCCCCAAAAACTACCACCATTTTTTTATTATTATTTATTATTTTTTATGAGCTGCCTGTCACCAAAACATGACCAAGGCTGTTGGTTTTCATAATTAAACTGCCTACGTGTACATATTGACGCATCGTTTGATAATCATCTTGTTTTAAAATTTTGTTTTTAAAATTAAGTCTATGGATAATACTTTTACATCCAAATTTCTTCTTTTTTTTATATTTACTTTTCATCAGTTATTTAAAAAATCAAGTCAAATTTTGAGAACTAGAATAGTAGTTTTCAAAAATTAGTTTTTATTTTTGGAATTTGACTAAAAATTCAACCATTATATTTAAGAAAGATGTGATTTGTAAGAAATGTTGATGAAATAGACTTAATTTAAAAAACAAAAACAAAAACCAAATGATTACCAAACGAGATCTCAGTTTTTCATTTTTTTTTCCTTAAATCTTAAAACTTAATTTCATGTACAATTAATGGATAAATTTCGTTTATTTATTCATTTTTAATTATCTTCTTTGTTTTAGAGTTTTGTTTCGATGGTGGTGTATATCTATGTGATTAGAACTTATTTTTGTTTGATTTATAAGGGATTTGTGCGTGTTTCGTTTTAACTTGAATTTTTTGTTTGTTTATTTTTTGAAATTTAAAATTTGACTAAGTTCAATTTTTTGGTTTGAAATAATATTTAAATGGCATATCATATTTATAAATGACATATCAATTTAGAGGAGATTAAAAATATATTGTTTGTACGATTGATATATACCAAATATTAAGTATATCAATTATAAAATTGATAACCACATCGATAAACCAAATAAATTATATAGATTAAAAAAAAAGACATAAATAATCACCTTGATTTTCTAATATTGATACACAAGTATTATCAACAAAATAGATTATTGGTGTATCAAAAAGTTTAAATTTGAGATATACTTAATATTTGGTATATCTATTATACAACTAATTTAGTTAATATTTTGTATATCTATTTGACTGATATATCAAATTTAAAGTATATTAGTTACAATTGATATATATATAAGATATTAAGTATATCAATCGTGCAATTGATATACTTTTTTTAGTTCAACATAATTTATATATTTTATATTTTATTATATATCAAAAGAATATATGATTGGTACGATATAGTTGTTATTTAATATACCAATAAATATCTAGTGATATACTAATTGCTTCATGTGTATGCTAGGAGGACTAATTTGACCACAATTTTTATTTGGGTGGGTTGGCCTTACTTTCTTTTTTTGCTTTTATTTTGTTTGTTTTGTTTGTTTTTTTTTTCTTCTTCTAAATCTGCAATAGAGAAAAAAGCAGATACACTTGCAAATTTTTTTATTTGTTTTTAGCTATACATGCAAGTGCCCTTTTTTTTTTTAAAAAAAAATAATTTTTATTATCCATCCCACAAGAGGAAAAGAAAAAAAAAGAAAAATACTTTAATTTGTACTAGTTTATGAGAGCACGTGTAATGCACGTAGTTAAATTTTTAATGAATCTACTTTTAATTAAACCTAAATAGTAAATATATGATACTAAATTTAAAAAGT
Source organism: Benincasa hispida (assembly GCF_027475165.1). Classification (NCBI taxonomy): domain Eukaryota; kingdom Viridiplantae; phylum Streptophyta; class Magnoliopsida; order Cucurbitales; family Cucurbitaceae; genus Benincasa; species Benincasa hispida. The sequence goes on along the minus strand of NC_143479.1, from coordinate 26,111,479 downwards.
AATAAAAGAGATAATGGATAAGATATATGCTCAAAGGGGTGTTTAACTCACCAATATGAATTGAGTTGAGTTGATAAAAATTATTAATTTAATGTTTGCTTACCAACTAAAAATGTTGATGGACCAACTCACCTTAACGCAATTCTCTCTCCCTAATGTTTTCAACAACTCCCTAGCACTGTCTCACTCAACGATATACTCTGGTAGTGGTGACCACTTTCATGCAGCTAATTCTAGTGAATTCAACTTTGTGTTTAATATGTCAATTCACTTGTGGTAAAATAATGCATTGTTTGGTAATCATTTTGTTTTTAATTTTTGTTTTGTAAAATTAAATCTATGAACACTACTTACACTTCCAAATTTCTTCTTTTATTATCTATTTTTCATCAATGGTTTAAAAAATCAAGCCAAATTTTTGAAAAAAAAGTTGTTTTTGTTTTTGAAATTTAGATAAGAATTCAACTAATGTAATTAAGAAAGATACAGATTGTATCAAATGTGGATCATATAAATTTAATTTTCAAAAATAAAAACAAAAAATAAAATGATTACCAAATGAAGCCTAAATTTTTAGTTTTTTTTTTTTTTTTTCACAATGAAATTTCTTTTTTTCGTGCTTCTTAATTTTTGTTATTTTCTTTCATTTTTCAATTATTTCGGGTTCATTTCTCTAATATTATAGAAGTGGCGGGTTTATCCATATCCACAGAAAGCTCTAGTGTAGATAGCTATTAAAAATGTACTTGAAATAAAAAAATATATATAGATATTAAAAATTGGATCAAATAAGCAAATAAATAAATAACTGTATAATATTTTTTGGGAAACCAAAATTTTAAAATTTGAAAATAAGTGTTATTTTCAAAATCTTTTCCAGACCATCTTCTGTTCCGAGAGAGGTACCAATGGGAAACCGCTAGTTTCTGACATCGAAAGAGACCACAAGTTATAATTTCAAGATAAATGAAAAGAAAAAGAAAAACCATCCTTCTAAATTTTTTTTTTAAAAAAACATATTTATTCCATTTTTTTTATTTTTTAAAATGTGTTTATATTTTTATGACCACCCTACGTTTTACTATTAATGTTTGAGAAATTTTTAAAAATAGAAAAATAAGAAAAATAATTTAAAATTTTGATATAGAGATGGATAGAGACTCATAAAAGTTTATCAATATTAGAATTGACAAAATTTCTCGCGGGGCCTATCCCATTTGGGACAGAAAATTTTCGATTTGATCGGGGATAGAGTCAAACTGGGGACGGGGATGGATAGGTTATTCCTGCCCCTGACCTCATTCCGATTAGATTTTTAATATATATATATATATTAGGTATTTCAACTTTTTATATTTAACCTAGTTTTTCATTTAGCCCAATCTAAGCCCATTAAAGTATCTAAACCCAAACCAAAGAGAATTTTATGATTTTTTTTAAAGTTCTCAGGGAGAAACAAAAAGGGAAACGGGGCATGGGTCCCCGTGGGGACCCGTTTCCCAGATGGAGAATCCCCGCCCCCGTCCCCACCTTCAAATGACGGGGATGGAGGTGGGGATGGGGATAAAATTTTCCATCGGATATGGGGACGGGGAACCCTTCTCCATCTCCATCCCGGTCCCGTTGCTAACCCTAATTAATGTTTATCAATGCTAGAAACTGATAAAAATCTATCACTTATAGACACCGATAGAAGTCTATCAGTATTTATTCGTATTTTTTTTTTGTTATTCTATAAATAGTTTGACATTTTTCTTATCTATAAAAATTACTCTCAATGTTAAGCCAAAATTCACTTTTATTTTTCTTAAAAAAATTACTTTTAGCAAACTGTTTTATCAATAATAGAAGAATGTGAACTTTATACTCATGATTGTACGAACTGAATTATAACCAAATAATAATAATAATAAATAATAAATAAAAAAAATAAAAATGATCATTTACCAGTAATGGATGATTATGCAATAATAACAATTTTGAATAATCACAAAATTTTCGTAGAAAATAGCGATCTAATCGATGAATTATAGTCTTTAACTATTTAATACCTAACTTTATCCGTTTCTCAACAATTTTAGTCCTTGTATATTAAAATTGGTAACCATTTAATTTCAATCATAAAAAGTATAACTAATTCAAAAGTAAATATGTTTATAACATATAAAGAATAAATTGTTACATAATAAAAATCATAAAAATCGATATTTAATTTTGAAAAGATTTTATATAATATAAATAATAATTGTCACGAATTTAAAAATATAAAAATTAAATTTTTGCACATTGAAGGACTAAATTGTATAAGTTTAAAAACAAAACAAAAATTAAATTGTTACAAATTAAAATTCATCCACTAAAATGTTACTTTTATAGTTAGGAATGCTGAGATTGCTAAAGACAAAGTCCAAAGTCTTTGGATAGGCCCAACCCCAAGAGAAATTGGGAGGTAACATGGGAAAACATACGTCCCAAAAGAGAAAAGTTAGAGATTCGGGTTTTGATTGTTGGGAAAACATACGTCTCGATAATACTTTTAATGATAAATAGAATATATTTCCAATATTTACGAACTGCGAGTTTTAAGACATTCCCAACAATCTCCCACTTGGACTAATACTCCAGTGAGTTACAAACATATATAAGTATATAATGTACATAATGTTGAGATACAGAGAGAAAATACAATAAACTAAGGCATCTATATACCCTTGACATTGAGCCAAACAGTCGAGTTAGTGAATACATATTAGTCAAGAAATAACCAAGTCATGCTTGGTCTGGCATCCTTCAACCACGAGCCCCACAAGCTATCCTGACATCACTAGAGTTACACATAACTACAAACAGTTGTCAGATAAATAACATTATAAATAGTCCTATTCAATGATTCCAAAAGGAAAAGAGGAAGTAATCTCCAAAAGAGAGTCATGAACTTACTTTTGTGTGATAGCTGAACTACGCACTCTCTACATTAACTTAGACACCAAGGTGTGGCAGGTTTGACAATATACCAATGTGAAAAGTTTTCATGCAAGTCGACTCGAAAAAAGAGACCAAACTAGAGAAAAGTAGGCTTGAAGATTTCAAACACGTGAAAAGCCTACAATAACAATGAACGCGTGTGAGATCCATTCACCAACCAGGAATAAAAAGTATTTTTGACATAACTTTTACATAGTTGCCATAAAAAATAAAAAAAATAAAAAAGAAATTTGTGGTGTGAGATTTAAATCTGGAAGCTCAGAGGAAGCTTTTTGAAAGGTGCATGTGCACAAGATTGAAATGGCACATGGGTGTTCCTATCTATGCCATTGCCTGTGGTCCATGAGATCAAATATGCAAACATCATCTTCTCTGTGACAATGAGATCTAAAAAAGCTAACTCTCTCTATACACATATTTTGATTTTATTGATGTTACATTTTCATCTACTTCATAGCACAGTAAATATATATATATTTTCATGAAACTAAAGTATGTATTAAATATAGTTCTCAATACACACAATTTACATCGTGAGATAATATACAACTATTTGCTTCAATAAGTGCTTGGAGGTGTAAGTAGTTTCTAATAGGAAGAAAAAAATCAAGGGAAAAACTTTTTCGCCTCCTAGATTTTAGGTCTAGTTTCATTTTATTCTTAGATTTCAAAATGTTATGAATTTAGTTAATCTTTACACTTACTATTTAGTTTTATTTTTAGTTTTCATTTAAAGTGTATTTAGAATCTATTTTCAAGGATTTAATTTTAAAAATAAGTTATTTTAGAAAAATTAGAGTGTTCGACAACCATTCAAAATAGCTTTTAAAGTGTATTTTAAATAGTTTTGATCAAAAGTGTTTAAATAAAAATGAATTTATAAGTCAATTCAAACGGACTCTTTTTCATTGGTTTCAATTTAGTCTCTAATGGGTCCTTTGGTTGAGGGGTTTTCTATATCTGAATTGACATAGACATATAAAACCTATGTTTGTTTCACAGTTGTTAACATTTATTCCCATATATCCTCATTTCCCATAGATAAGGGTTTCTTATTCATTTTCAAAATTGTGAGTTTTTTTTTTCTTTTCTCCATCTGTTTTTCATTATATATATATACACACTTCATTTTGAATATAGTTAATTATTGAATTAATTGGTATTAATTTAACCAAATTAGTATAAATATTTATTTTAATAAATCAAAATAATCTATTAAAATATTTATTTATTTTTTTTACAATTAATTTTTTTAAATAGATATAATTACTAATGCAATTATTTTTTTTACCTAAACAATAAATTAATTAGCTAACGATATCTTAAATATATTTAATTAATAAACTAGGATTAGTTAGATTTAGTTAGTACAAAAATTTATTTTGAATAATAATAATTTATTATTATTATTTTTAACAATCAAACAATTATTTATTGAGATTAATTTTAATACGATATTGTATTATAAGTATATAAAACTTTTTTTAGTATTCTTTATTAACATATCATATTTTTATCTCATTTTCACTTTTATATGATATATTGCTTATTAAAATATATATTTTTTATATTATTTAATTAAAATTAAAAGTACTAATGTTGAACTTAATTAATTATACAAATGATTAATTATTAAATTAGAATTAATATGACATTCATTTAATATATTAATTGGTTGATTTTATTTATAAGTTACTCCATTTTCAAATATTTATAGTTAAAATTATTATTGATTCATAATTAATTAACTTTTATCAACGTATTGAATGGTATTTATTTATTTTTAATTAATTAATATATTACAATTATATAAAATTGTCCTACTTATTTTTATAAATTAAATACAAACATAAATTTTGTTCATAAAATTTTGATAGTATTTTCCATAGACAATCAAACATAGTTATCTTTAATTTCCACATATCCTATTCCAGATATCTATTAAACCTCAGACCAAATGGCTCCTAAGTTCCAAATGTTACGATTTTATACTTGAAATTTGAATTTTGTTTCAATTTGGTTTCAAATGTTTCAAGATAGTCACTTTTAATCTCGATTTTTCATTAAATACTTAGGAACTACATGAAAATTAGACCCAAAACTTAAAAGACCAATAAAGTATTTTCCTCAAAAATCATACCTCCAAAATTTCATAGTTCTATTAATTAAAATCTTGAAATAATAATTGTCTATAATTTAATTTAAACACTAAAATTTCATCGTCGTATTGGTGGTTTGATAGTTTTACTCATTTCTTTTTAAAATCAACCAATAAAACTATTCTTCTAAACGTTATTAAATTAGCAAATAATATTTATGACATTAAGTATTCTTAAATAGTTCATAAAATATATAGAGGAAGATAGGAAGAGGAAAAACCGCTACTATCCATTTGAGTCACAATTTTTCTAAAAAATATTCTATTAATTCATACATTTGAAAAAGTTGTATGTTTGTGAAAATGATGGCATTGGGGATTTTAAAATAATATCGATGGTCTAAATAGAGATTTACTTGTAAAATTCAGAATTTAAATTGATATAAATATTAATTTGACCTTTTTAAGCGATACAATTCTCTAAAATTTAGAGCATAAATGGATCTTTAGCATTTTTAATATAAAAAGGTTTTTTTTTTCTTTTTTTTTTACAATAAAGCTGCTGTTGCCTCCAGCACCGACGCACGTTTCTAGCCACTCTTCCAGCCAACCGCACCGCATGATCCCGCCAGCCGCTCAACCTTCTCCGATCGCTATTCTCCGCCGCAGTTCGCCAGCCCTGCAAGTCCGCCTGCGGATCGTGGTGAAGCCCGCTACTGCCATTGGTTCAGCACCTTCGTTCGCTAGAATCTTGGGTTCTTGGGTGAGATTTAAGGTTTATTTGGTTTTTCTTGAATGGTATTTTGCGCACCCATTGAGTTTGGGCTAATTTAAGTTATACCCATGATGTGTTGATGCTCAGATCGAAGTTTCGAGGCATTATTCGACATTGTCCAGCAGCTTTGATGGTGAAATTGGGGCGTTTTCGGCACATTTTGTGGGTAAGATTGTAGTTTTCAGATGGTTGAAATTTGGGTTTTTAGCCCTTGGAATTAAGTATCACACATAAGAATGGGTTACAATTATGGATTGATATTAAAATTGATTTTTTAGGGAAACTTAGGAGTTTTACTCAAGATAAAGAGGGATTTGGTTTACTAATTACCTAGACTTAATATGAAGGTAAGCTACCTGCTACTGTTTCGCCCTTGAATCCAAATTGGTGTTAAGTATGTGATTTCGTTTTGTATGTTGGATTGAAAAGTTATGACATGCTTTGTTGGACTATTGGAGGAAAATTATGGAGACCTATGTTTATACTATGGGAACTATGATATTATGTGATGTTGGGTGTTTGATTGATCGATGAATTTTGAGACTATTTTGAAACCTCTTAAGCATGATTTAAGATTATGATTATATGTTTGTGACTATGTTAGATTTATAGTAGCTGTTAGTGTTAGAAACGATAACGCCCTCAGACGATGAGCAGGATACCAACAAATGGTCTAGAACGAAACCTACAAAATAAAAGCTCGTTATAAGCTAAGTCGTGGAGCTCGCTCTGTTTAAGATGTTTCGCAACTTTGCCCAAGCGTGCAAGCAGGTCAGAAATACTACCACGTCGTCCCCAGGATAAAAAAAACTAAAAAAAACTCGATCAAAAGTGCACCGTTACCGACCTGGAACACACACCTTTCTGGCTAAATGCTCAAAAAATGGGAAAAGAAAAACAGAGGAGAGCGATGGAGAAATGAATGTTTTGTGCAGAAAACTGCTGAGAGATGTGCCTTGAGCGCTGAACTGCCACGAGAGAGAAATGAATTTAGCCTTTGAACGTGCGCGTAGATGTCGGGGCAGAAGATTGATACTTGTGGAAGGCCAACAAAATCTTTTAATAAATAAATAATAAAAAATAATGGAAAAAGAATATTTTTATTGAAAAATAATCACACATAAACGCCTCGCCGTCCAGCATGCGTGTAGGACATTCACCGAACTCATATTGGTTTATCTTCTCACTCCCTTAAAACATGGGTACCATTGGAGCCCAAACCCATAGCCCAAGGTTGGCGGACAAAAAGGAGACTCCATTTTCAAAATTTATCAATGTGGGATTCTCAACCAAAGGTTGGTTCCCTTTAGTTTTTCCTTTAAAAAAAAAAAAGAATTTGTTTATAATTTCAAAATGACGAGTTCAAGAATACAATTGTTGGCTTCGGACAAACTCATCGAGGATAATTATGTGACAGGAAATCAAATTTGAACATGATACTTGTGATAGGCGATTTGCGGTTTGTCTTAACAGAGGATTGTCCTCCCATTCTTAGTTCTAATACAAACCAAAATGTTCGGGATGGGTATGACAGATGGGTCAGGGAAAATGATAAAAACCGTGCTTATATCCTCGCCAGCTTATCTGATGTTTTGGCAAAAACACATGAGGATATGAGTATTAGCAAAGAGCTTTTGGAATCCCTGCTAGGGATCTTTGGACAACCATCCTTCACCTTAAGGCATGATGTCATCAAGTACATGTACAACAACAACATGAAAGAGGGGACCAATGTTCGTGAACATGTCCTGGACATGATGGTCCACTTTAATGTGGCAGAAGTAAATGGTACTGTCATGGACAAGAGAAGTCAAGTTGGTTTTATTCTAGAATCTCTTCCGAAGAGTTTTCTGCAATTCTATACAAATGCATTGATGAATAAAATTGAATACATCTTGACTACTCTGCTGAATGAGCTACAGGCTTACCAGACAATGTTGAGAACAAAAGGTTTGGAATCAAAAGTAAATGTTACTACTGCTAAAAAGAGAGGAACGTCCTCCAAGCCTAATGTTGCCTCTTCTTCGTGTAAGAGTATTTCTGTGAAGAAGGGCAATTGGAAAGGGAAGAAGAAACTTGCTGGAAAGAAAGGCAAGGAGAACGCTACAGATAAAGGGAAATGTTTCCACTGCAACAAAGAAGGGCACCTGAGGAGAAACTGCCCTCAGTATCTTACTGAGAAAAGAGCAGAGAAAGGTAAACAGACTAACTAGTTCCTGGGGACCACTTTCTCAACTAATCTAGTGGGAGAAGTTGCTACTTGATCTTACTACTTTTCTACATCTTGTAAATGACAAATTGTATATATTTTTGTGATAAATGAAATGTTCATTTTCAGACAATTATGTTTGTTTTATCTCATAGCAATGTCTGTTAAGAATCAAAATGTTAAAAAGCCATTTGAAAATATTCAGATATTTAAATGGCTAGATCAAAGTATAGAAAGTTTAAAGATTTCTAGATCTGACTGTTAACAAGAGTTATTAAGATAGGTCAGATGCGTCTTACTCAAAGAGTTGAGAGTACCTCAATATAGTGGGAGGAAAGTGTGCTTCCTGGTCATTATTGAGAATAAGATGCATCCTCATATAGTTTAATTAAAAGCCTATTGTATACTAACATGTTTACAATGATTCTCTCGGCTAAAGTGTTTGAGAATCACCTAGTAAGACTAGGAATACCAGATTAACTAGGGTAAGTAGGAGAAATATCGGGTATGGGATACCGAATAGTAAACCATGGGTATGAGATGCCTTAGTTTATTGTATTTCTCTGTAAAACTTAGAAACTCAGTATTATATATTGGATATATAAGTTACCACTGGAGTTGTAGTCCAAGTGGGAGTTTGTTGGGATTTATGTCCTAAAACTCATGGTTTGTAAACAATGAAACTTATTATGAAAATTCAATAAGGTGTTATTGAATAGATGTATTGCTTATGAGAAATTCAATAAACCTAAAAGTCCCTTGACTATTGGATGAGTTATTGAACTTTAAGTGGAGACATAAAGGTGGATCAGGTTCGAGTAAATAGTCAAAATGATCTATAGTATATGAATAAGGATGGGTACCTTGTTATGGTAACACTATTCGATGAGGCCTGGTCTGTAGTTGTTATAAAAAGTATTAAAGTGCTACAAACGAAGTGATCCAAATTCGTTCGTGTTAGTACATGAGGAGTGGGGGTATCCTTGTGCAAAAGGGTTTGTATAAGATCGAACCACGAATCCGTCACTCTTACTTTATAACGTTGTTTACTGTTTAAGACTGACTATTTCAAAGCTATGACCTAGATAACTTGACCTTAATCCTGAGCTAATTATGAACTTCTGTTTATTTGGAATTATCCTTAGATTTTCATAGGTGAGGGTTGACTCAACAACGCCGGTTCAATAATCTCCCATTTCAGGGGTAAGACCGGATAGATAGTTGGGGGCATAGGATGCAAGATGGAATTCACTCCTACCCACTTTTAGGGATAGTAGAGAGGTTGTTCTCTTAAGTGTTGATTCTGGGTCTTGAACAAGGGGCCCCACCTTCTTACTGGCCCAAGAGGGACACAGTTTTTTTATTGGATCACAAAACAATTATTCATTAGGGAATCAGTGGGACTTAAGGAACAAGAGGCAATTTCAGGGGTAAAACAGAGATTCGACCCAACCGTTATTATGAACAACCTGTGAAGCGTTGACTTGCTAATCATGGTTATATCAAGTGGACATAATATATCTACAGTGAGGGGAGTTCAACTATGGGCTTTAGTGGAGTGACCCATTAGTTAAGAAATGAGGGTTAGATCAGTTTAATGAGTTTAACCAATTAATCTCGGATCGTTGGAGCCCATGATCTGAAGGTCCACGAGGTCCCCATACTAGCTTGGAAATGGTTTGTGTGATACGTTAATTTGAAATGTTCAAATTAGAATAAAACAAAATTGAAGAATTTATATTAAAATATGATTTAAATATATGAAGATGGATTTGTGTAAAATTAATTTAATATTGGATATTAAATTAATTAGAATTATTTAAATTGTTTAAATAATTATTTATTTTATTAGAAAATTAATTTTGAAATTAATTTGTAAAATTAATAAATTTTGATTTTAGAAATTAAATGTGATTTTAAAATCAAATTTTGGATTTTGGAAATAGAAAATTACACAAATGGAAAAATGGGTTTTTCCAACTCCATCTTCAAGTAGCTCACTAATAACCCACCATCTTCAAGCTTTAATTACTCCAAGCATGAGTTGTATCCCATACAGTCATTCTCTTTGCATGATGATCTGCAATATATCGAAGAGATTTGAGTGATTTTGAGGTAAGGCAACCTATAGAATTTTAGTTGAAAATTCGTGTGAAGAAGGTGTTCTTCCTTTGGGTTGCTGCTGTGAGCATTCTCCAAGTTCCCTTTGATTCCAGCTTATTTTGAGACCCACAATTCAATCTAGAGCCCTAAGAGAATAGTAGGGAAGATCTTGTGGTGGTCTGCACAAAGATTTGGAGAGTTTTGCAACTGGAAATCAGATTTCAAAGGTTCTTAAAAGGTATGACTTAAAACCCATTAATTTCTGCTAAAGCATGCTTTCGTTTCTGCCAAAATAATGAATTAGAGTGCTTATCGATCCTTATCGATTCCGCTGCATGCTAATACAATCCAACGTTAGGGCTTTCTTGAGGTTGGAATGTTGTAGAGCTAGAAATAACAAGTTGTATGTTTAGGAACGTTTGTTTTCCACAACTAGTTTTTTTGATGTTGATCATTGTTTATCATCTTTTCTTACTAGATTTACAATCATGGATTAATCATGGATGCACAAGAGTAGGTTATCCAAAGATTATGAATTGGGTGTGGAAAACGTCATAAAATTTGGATTTTCTAATACAAATAGATCCTATATTCGTTGTCCTTGTTTGAAATGTGGAAATTGTGAAAAGCATAGTAGCAATGATATTAGAGATCATTTATATGTCAATGGGATTGATGAAGGTTATAAAATTTGGTTTTGGCATGGGGAAAAACTTCCTAACTCATGATTTTGTGGAGAATCTTCAAAGTTTGACACCTATATGTATGAAGAGACTGATGTTGGAAGTTTAAAAGAAATGGTTGAAGTTTCTCACGAGGAATATTCAAGAGATTTGAATGGATTTGAGAAATTGCATAATGATGCTGAAAAACCATTATACGAAGGGTGGAAAAAATATACTAAGTTGTCTACATTAGTAAATTTGTAAAATTTAAAAGTTAGATATGGATGGAGTGATACTAGTTTTTCAGAACTACTCGAAACCTTAAAGGAAATTTTTCCCACTAGCAATGAGCTCCCAAATTCAATGTATGAAGCAAAGAAAACTTTAGGTGCACGAGGAACGGAATATGAGAAGATTCATGCATTCCCTAATGATTGTTGTTTGTATTGAAAAGAATATGCAGATGCAATTGAATGTACTGAATGTGGTGAATCAAGGTGGAGAAATAGGAAAGATATAAAATGTGGGAAAAAACAATTACCTTCAAAAGTTATATGGTACTTTCTACAAATTCCATGATTCAAAAGGCTTTTTAGAAGTATTGATTGTGCTAAAAACTGGACTTGACACGTTGATGAAAGAATTATAGATGGTAAGTTACGATATCTAGCAAACTCTCTGGCTTAGAAGTTAGTAGACTCTAAATGGCTAAACTTCAGTTTTGAACCTAGGAATCCTTGTTTAACATTATCAGCCGATGGAGTAAATCCACATGGTGAAATGAGTTCTAAATATAGTTGTTGGCTTGTAGTGATGGTTATTTATAATCTTCCACCATGGTTGTGTATGAAAAAATGTACATGATGCTATCAATGTTGATTTCGGGTCCAAAACAACCAGGGGACGACATTGACACATACTTAGCACCACTAATTGAAGATTTAAAACTTTTATGGGAAAGTTGTGTTGAATGTTATGATGCTTATCGAGAAGAACTATTCAACTTACGTTCAGTTTTGTTGTGGACAATCAACGTTTTTCCTACATATGGTAACCTAAGTGGATGATGTGTGAAAGGGTATGAGGCGTGTCTAATTTTTGGAGACAATACATCTTCTATAAGATTGAAATGTGGGGAAAAATGGCATACCTTGGACATCGAAGATTTCTTGCATGAAATCATCCGTATTGGCACAAAAAAAAATTCGTTTTATCAGGTATGCTACTTGATATTCTAGGGAAAAGTAAGGATGGATTTAATGCTAGACGTGTTTCAGTTCATTTAAAAATTCGACCAAAGCTTGCACTTGTTGGTGGTGACAAAAAAATCGTCATTCCTCCCATGTATTATACTCTTACAAAGGAAGAAAAGCGTTGTGTTTTAAAGATATTTCAGAATAAAGGTTCCTAAAGGTTACTCTTCGAATGTTAAAAACCTTGTGTCGATGATGGATTTAAAGCTTAATAGTTTAAAATCTCACGATTGTCATGTGCTCTTACAACAATTATTCCTATTACGATAAGAATAGTGGTACCACAACATGTTCGGTATGCCATAACCCAATTGTGTATATTTTTCCATTTGATATGTAACAAGGTCTTGATGTGCAATAATTAGAAAAGTTGGAAGAAGATATTGTGGTTATATTATGTTTATAGGATAAGTATTTTCCTCCTTCATTTTTCACAGTTATGATGCATCTCACAGTACACATAGTTAAGGAAGTCAAACTTTGTGGATCTATATATCTACGATGGATGTGCAGCAATTCATGAAAGTCATTAAAAACTCCGTGAGAAATAGATATCGTCCAGAAGGTTGTATTACTGAAAGTTATATAGTAAAACAAGCCATTGATCTTTGTTCTGATTTCTTGTCTGGAGTAGATCCTATTGGGGTTGGCATTCATAATTCACAAGAATGTTTAAACAATTCAAATATTGGTAGACTCTTGTCCAAAGGAGTTTCTTTGAAACCTGAACAAGAAGTTTTATATCAAGCTCATCGGTATGTTTTGGAAAATATAATTGATGTGCAACCATATTTAGAGTAAGTTTTTTTTTAATGATTTTGGTTTTATTTTTTCATTTAGTTTTATGATATAAATCTAACTATACAATGTTTCAATGTTGACTTCAAAGAAAACATATGATGGCTTTGCAATTGCAACATCGAAATAAGTCCAAAAATCAGAAATGGATTCAAGAGGAGCATAATCAGACTTTTATATCTTGGCGATGAGAAGAGGTAAAGTGTTCAACCTATTATTTTACATATAATTTTTAATGCCTGAGTTGGAATGGAAATTATGATGGTCGGTTGCAACATAGCTTGAAATGGGAAATACTGAAGTTTCAGATAACTTGAGGTGGATTGCTCATGGTCCTCATCTTTTTGTGATTATGTATAGTAGTTACGTAATTAATGGATGTCGCTATCACACAAAGTCTTATGATAAGGATCGAAGTGTACAAAAGAGTAGAGTTAGTTTAATTACAAAAACGATGCAAGTGTCTAGTTCAAAAGATAAAAATCCATCATTAGAGATATATCTTTTTATGAAGTGAAACAAGAGATATGTCTAGTTCAAACCAATTAGTTCTTGCTCCTTTTAATCCTGGGTGAGTTAAAACACGTTTTGTTTTTATCGCAATAAAAATACTGATTATATTTTATTAACTAATGGTCATTGGGCACTACTTGCTATAAATGCATACGATGATTGTAAAACTCGCACCTTACTTTCCCTTTTTTATTATGTTTATTGTTAAGTAGCAAAATGTGGGGTTAAATATCAAAGTTAGATTGGATTTGTGCATCCCGAGGTAAAGGATGAGTTGGAAGAAGGAAAAATGGTTAAGTAAGGAAACTTAGCTCTCAATACATGTTAATCTGATGGAGGCTTGAGCATCGAGTGAGCGCCAAGTGAGCATCGAGTAAATGCTCTGAGCTTTGAGTATAAATAATCAAGGAAGGGCGAGCATCAAGTAAATGCTGTCTAGCGTCGAGTATAAGTAATCAAGGAAGACCGACATCGAGTAAATGTTGCCGAGTGTCGTGTATAAGTGAGCGAGGAAAGGGGACGAGCATTGAGGGTTAGCAAGGAAGGGTCGTGTGTCGAGTTCGGGCATCGAGTCAGGAGTGTGCATCAAGCGAGCTCCCAGCGTCGAGTTTCCCCATCGAGTAGCGAGCCCTTCCATCGAGTTTAATAGAGAGTCTTGAAATTTTCCATCGAGTAAGGACTTCTCTCCATCGAGTTTTCCCAGCGAGGATCGAGTTGCACAAAATGCTAAGTTTTTAAACTTTTCTTTTAGCTACCTGGACAAATGGCTTAATCTTGGCACTTGATCTCCATTAGTGGGTGAGGTGGCTTAAGGAGATTTTAGGTAAAGGGTTGGATAGTAGTATAAAAAGAAACAGAAATTCAAGGGCTCATTTTGGACGTTCTACTTGAGCAAACCTGACGAACTTGGTATCATTGGAAAGCTCTTCGAGTCTATTTTCTGAAATCGAGCCTTTGGAAGGGAGTTCTCATAGGAAAAAAGGCTGAAGAAGGAAGGAGGAGTCGAAGGTCCATTTTCGGGCATTTCCGAGCACTCAACAAAGAAACATTGATCTAGACCAAACCACATGAAATTTCAAGCTGAAAATTTAAGGTAATATTGTTATCACCCTTATAAGTAAGTTTGTAGAAGGAAATTTTGCAAGATAAGGTTTGAGGTTTGAGTTACATATTTTGGAAGCTAAACCAAGAAAGTGTTGAGTAAGCAGGCAGCCTTGCTATCTAGGGTCATTGGGGAAGATTATAAGCTCCAAATCAATCCACGAATATTTTTATGCTGAAATTTTGAGGTAACACTATTGACAAATTTCCGAGCATGTTTGAAGAAGGAATTTTTTTAAAATGAGCTCTGGATGTCGAGTTATTGACCTTAGAAACTGAATATGGAATTTGTTGGACAAACAGGCAACTACTTGCTAAACGTGGGCTTGGCACCCTAAAAACCCTACTAAGTGCTCGGTATGGGCGTCAGAAAGGAGGGTCCAGCTGAAATTTAAGCCCTTTTAAATTTGACTAAGTACTCGACACCCTAAGACACCCTAAGGTAAGTTACGAGGAATTGAAAGTGAAAAGAATAATTGTGAGCTTAATTTTGAAAGCGAATCTAAAAGGGAAATCATGGCTAGTAACTGAAGTATTTTGACATTAGTAGGAGAAGCTCATTAATCTAAAAAGGAGTTCCCAAAACTGTGAGTGTCTCTAATGTTTACAGATGTTTATGAATGAGTTAACAAGTCATGCTTTAATGAAAGTTACTTATTGATAGCCAACTTCAACGTAACCTAGCTATTTAGTCTATTGATGTTTATGAATGCTTGATAGATTAATAGCTTATAGAGTATGGATACTTATAGTCCAGGCTTGATGTTCTTAAGTAATTAATGTCTAATGCTTATGAAGTATGTTGCCCTAGACAAAACCTGAATGGTTAGCGTATGCTACTAGGGAAAGCTAGGTCTATATGACAAGTTAAGTCTGAGGTTTATGTGAAGGACTCCTAGTAAAGTATGTTTAGCTCAATACCTCGAAGTGGTAAGCAAGCTTAGAGACGGTTGATGATAGGATCCTAGCTACATACACGTAGGGTCAGTATGATTGAGAAGGTGATGGACAGAGGATCCACATCCCAAGAGATGAATTCAAGTTTTAGTAAGAGTTGGTTTCGCATTAGCAAGAACTATGAAGAATGATAACCTATGTGATACCAATGATAATAGTGATAAGTTTATATGGTTTTCAATGCAATGAAGCCTCATGAGATTTCTTAGCATTTTCCTCAAGTATGTACTTGTTTGATCGTATGTCAAAGTAGTATGATAACGTTATTTCATATAAAGCATTCTATGTTGAAGCACGCGTTGTAAAGACTATAGCTAAGTTTCCACAAATGCTCAGCTTAAAGCTATGTTCTAAAAGATTCATAATATGAATGATGTTAAAGCATAATATGTTTTATTAAGTCAGATACTGAAAGTATGGAAGGTGTCCAGGAAGTACCTAAGGTGTTGAAGATACTTAGTAACCCTACGTGCACGCAGAAAGTTCTTAAGAAGAGGCCGAAGTATGGGTCTCTTAGGCCATATTTGGGAAGCCGAAGTACGGGTCTCCTAAGCCATATGTCAGTGACCGAGGACGAAGTATGGGTCTCATGGCATGATACAGACATTGGGAACTTGAGCGATGAATGCTCGTTCTCAAGCAAGATCTAGGAAGTATTCACAGAACGTTATTATATTTTATGCTTCAAGTGTTATGAAGTTATTCAATGAGCTATAGTGAAACATAAGAAATGGTCAGAAGTGACACACCTCGATTAAGGTTATAGTGGAAGTTGGGTCGAAGGGTCCTTCCCCCAACCAAGCTTTGGTTTAGTAAGGTTAGGCTCAAGAGCAGACCAGGGGAGTCTCTCTCTTATAAAGATATTTAATGTGGAAGTTGAGGCCTAAGGGCCTCCCAGTGCTGATATCTATGATGCCTATGTTACGTTTAAATTTTAGTAGAGAAGTTTTATATAATTCATTGCTTGACTAATTCCTCAGTTTTCAGCTATGCTTTTCAGTTCACAATCTCTTTATTAAGCATGATTGATATATATGTCTTTTACGTTTCAAAGGTTAGTCACTCACTGGGCTTCTAGCTCACTCGGTTTAAATGTCTTTTCCCACAAGTAGCGGTCACTCCCTAGAAGACCAAAATGTTAAAGAGTACTAAGTGTGGGTTATGTATAAAGTAATACGCATGTGTCCTCTATAAGTTGGGAGCACAGAATGTAGATACTACGTCATGAGGTATATGAGGGATATTGTGACCAAAAGAAGCATTGTCATCTCAGATTTAGTATATTATCGTTATTTCGATATTTCAAATAGCATAGAGGAAAATAGAATCCATTATAATATTTGGCTTTTATGTATATAGATTGATACAAGGAAACCGTACTCATAAATCAAGTTAAAGGAGGTGCGGATAGAGTCGGCTGAATTTTTAGGTTGCTACATGTGATCGTGGTTGTTCATTTTTGCTTAGATTGTATATGTTGACAATGTTAAAGAAGTTAAGTTTTTATAAAGAGATATCGGTAGTTTTTTGTTCATATATAAGTTGTCAATGTGTGTATATTGTTTATTTGATTGATGAATGTACGCCATATATATACCAAATATGGTAGTTGGATCAAAATACAGGAGCAATTATAGGTAAAACGTCAACATTGTAGATTTTTCTAAAAAAATCACAAGCAAATTTCTTGATGTTTTTTAAATGAGTTCACAAAATTTGTTGACGTTTTTTACTTGTCAAGAATGCTCATATTCTTGACATTTAAAAAATGTCAAGTGTTTGTGTTTCTTAACGTTTTTTAAATGTCAAGTTCACAAAATTTCTTGACTTTTTTCCTTTTCAAGAATGCGAATATTCTTAATATTTCAAACAAGTGTCTATGTTTCTTGACTTTTTTAAATGTCAAGTGTCACTTTTCTTGACATTTTGAAAATGTCAAGAAAAGCAAAATTCTTGACATTAGCTTCCTTGACGTTTTTAAAAACATCAAGAAAAGTCATTCTTGACATTTAAAAAACATCAAAAAACATTGTTTTTGTAGTAGTGTTTAATTGTTTTACCTAATAGGTTTTTAACTTCATCCTTATACTCTTTGAGCTTTTCAAAGGCTTCAAACTTATGTTCCATTAGGTATAAATAACCATATCTTGAATAATCATTATAAAGAGATGAAGTATTCATAACCTCCTCTAGCCTTTACATTCATTGGACCACAAAAATCTGCATGTATGAGTTCTAATTGGCTCTATAACCTTTTCCACTAAAAGGTCTTTTAGTCATTTTTCTTTCGAGATAAAATTCCCATGGAGGTAATGAATCATCTTCTAACTTTCTTAGAAGTCCATTATTTACCAATCTTCCGATCCTATTGAGATTTATGTGGCCTAATCTCAAATGCCAAAGGTACGTATCATTGTTACTTGGAGAAATCTACGCCTTTTAGTTTGATTATTAGCAGTTTTAAACATCTCATGACTTAAAAGTGCTTTAGATTCAGTTGGTCTTAACAAATATAAGTTGTCTTCTAGTTTAGGTGAACAAATAACCACTCCATTTTTCATAATGAATGCTTCATTTGAATTAAAAGAGACAGAGTATGATTGTACAATTAAAAAATAAATTGAAACAAGGTTCCTCTTCATCTTAGGAACAATGTATAAGTTTTCTAAAGACAAAAATCTATTTTCAAAAGACAACTTAATAGCTCTCACCATACGAGCTGAAATGGCCTCTCCCATTCCAACTTTGAGCGTCATTTCACCCTTGTCTAGCTGCTGGAAGGAACAAATTCCTTGTAAAGAAGAGCGAACGTGATTAGTGGATTATGAATCAAGTATCCAATATCATGGTCATTTCCCACAAAACAAGCTTCCAGGACTAGTAAATCATATTTACCTTCCTTATTCTTCTTCTTCTCAACAAGGTACTTGGGGAAATTGAATTTCAAGTGAGAATCCATATTACAGTAGAAGCATTTGCCCTTACCTTTGTCAGCGTGGGAGTCTTCCCCGTCTCTCCTTTCTTTTTCTAGATCCTCTTGGTACCAGAAGTTGAAGGAACAGACTTAGTTCAAAAGGATGAACCCTTATGAAATTTTCTGGAATGGACAACATTTGCCTCTCTTTTTACTAGTCCCTTACCTTTCATATGGGATATAAAAGTCTGTAACTCGTTCAAAAGGGTAGTCAGATTGTACTATATTTTGTTCATTACCGCATTGCTGCAGAACTGAAGAAGACTCTTTGGAAGAGATTCTGAAATAAAGGACACCTGACTCTGCTCATCTATGACTGCACTGTTCTTTTCAGTGACATTGAAATGGACCATAAGATCAAGAATATGTTCTCTCACTAATTGACTCTTTTTC